>NC_087211.1:77961716-77981716 GCF_015104395.2 Macrobrachium nipponense | reverse complement strand
TACATTCAGCTTACACTCAACAATAATAATAATATCCTATTTAGAATATTAACGGTGTACTTCGCATACAGTAAATTATTAAAACACTTTTCAGTTGCAAATGTACACCCAGATATCCTTTTATTTACCTAAAACTTACACATACCGTAACTATTTAAAGCCCGGGACGCAGTGTTACCATACAAAAACCCCACAGGCGGATGGGCAGGTGGAAAAAAACAGAGTATAGTCAACGTTGCTATGTAATAAAAATTACTATCTAAATGCTGGGAATCTAAACAGCACCGTATAGTCAATAGGTTAAGTGATTTACACACAGATGAAATTATAGGGAATAAATTCCACTTTTAAAGACAGGACACTGAGCATGCATAAAACGTTAATACCTTAGAACAAGAAATGAATTTTAAAAATCTGTCCTCAAACTACAAAGACCTTCTTCGTACAAGAATCATTTTGAGAGACAAACTTACTGCATTGGCGTAAGAGAAAGATATCAACTACTTGGGGAAATAATACACTTGAAAATAAAAAGGAAATAAGAGAGAGAGAGAGAGAGAGAGGAGAGAGAGAGAGAGAGAGAGAGAGAGAGAGAGAGAGAGAGAGAGAGAGAGAGAGCACGTCTGACGTTCATCAAAAAAGGAGGAAGAATTTCAACCGATCGATCGCCCATCAGTAAACTATTGTTGCACCTCCATCCAAATCTGAACCCTTCAGTTCTATTACAACGAAAACACAAGATTCTGCTGCTCTGGATCCCTTCGACCTTCATATGGAGATTAAAATTGTCTTTTCTTTCCGTTTCTTGGATTAAAACAAAAGGAAAACAAAGAGTAAGCTATGATAAGCAGGGGTTTACACAATGCTCTCTTGTCTCTTCCACCTGCACAAGTTTCTTTCCCGATAAATCGTAGGGCTATTTCTACATTCAAAATACGATGTATACGATACATTCTTGTATATACTAACATTTTTATTATTATTATTATTATTATTATTATTATTATTATTATTATTATTATTATTATTATTAATACGATACATTCTTGTATATACGAACATTATTATTATTATTATTATTATTATTATTATTATTATTATTATTATTATTATTATTATTATTCTGAAGATGAAACATGTCAATTCATATCATAAGAATTATACTACCATTATCATTAGACACAAATACAAACATATGCAGTAAACGAACGGCATATGATTCGTCTTCCAATATCATTTCCTCACCTTCTATTTCGCGGTTCGCAATGAGCATCGAATGGCATTTTCTTCATTTATCCAAATA
Organism: Macrobrachium nipponense; assembly: GCF_015104395.2. Taxonomy (NCBI): domain Eukaryota; kingdom Metazoa; phylum Arthropoda; class Malacostraca; order Decapoda; family Palaemonidae; genus Macrobrachium; species Macrobrachium nipponense. Next base: position 77,980,413 of record NC_087211.1, on the reverse strand, counting down.
AGGAATATATTTTGCAAAGGCTTTCTAAGCCATCCATCTCTTGATCTTCACACCCAACAGAATTTCCTTTTACCAATTGTCGCTTATATTATACAATTCAGCCTCTCACTACTAACGATAATTCCCGTTTTCGTTATCTTCTTAGGTCAAACAATTCATGTGGATTAATTTAATAAAAAAAAATGGCATTTGTTATTTATCTAAGTGATATTTTTTTTTACCAAAAAATCTCAAATTCAATATTAAGTTGGTTAATCCGCCAGGATTGAATGAGCACCAATCTCTCTCTCTCTCTCTCTCTCTCTCTCTCTCTCTCTCTCTCTCTCTCAAGGATATTTTTCCGACTTATACGACACACACACACACACACACACACACACACATATATATATATATTATATATATATATATATATATATATATATATATATATATATACACACACACACACACACAAACAACCCTATGCCCAACAGCCTCCGATATCGAGAGCTGTCAAGATAGAAATGACTGACTTCAAAAAATCCGAAATGGAGCTGTTATTGGTATGTCATGACCTCGACTCATTCAGAGCTGATGAGGTTGACATCGCGATGGCGCCCGTGTCGATCAATCATATCCTGCCATTTTAAAAGTAGAATTCCATTATGAATCTATTAAACTTTTATTCGGTATTAGATTTAAATCGCTCGCGTTCAATCAAGAAAATCAATCTCGAACGTTTTACGTCTTTGCTGCCTTGTTAAAGTGTAAATCCAATATCAACACGTCAGTACTTAATTATCAGTCAGAGAGAGAGAGAGAGAGAGAGAGAGAGAGAGAGAGAGAGAGAGAGAGAGAGAGAGAGTGTGAGTGGCTTTTTCTTTGCAATTACAGCCAAGCTCCTGTATTGTCTCCTTTACACCTGTAACTTTTACCTTTCATAAGAAACTGTGCGATCTTCTTCCACCACGAATCTGATTTCCGTTTACGCCGAATCTGTACATTTTCTGTTCCGCTTATTCGGCAGCTATATAAAACACATTATTTTTAAAAAAATTATTGGCAACAGTACTCAAATAAATAAGAGAACGTTACTTAAAAGGGCGGAGAAATGACGTTAAAAAAGTCCCTAATAATTGAAAAATCAAATAGTGAAGATTTCCTCTACATTTCTTCATATGCAAATCAACTTCTGACAAGGAGGAAATTTGCATCATGGGAATTTTTAAGTCGTCAGAAAAGCACGGAATCCACCGCAGGCATGACAGCCAAATATTACAAAGAGAATCATACGTCCAAGAACAGAAATTCATAGCCCTTTCTTCAATGGCATTACATGGGAAAAATTAAAACGGATCTTTCAAAGATAAGAGGCCACAAAGGGTTTTGGGAGGTCGTTATCTAGGACTAATACTTCTTGGGGTCAATATCTTTACGAGATTTAGTATTTTATGTTTTTACGGTCATCTCAACAACAGGCTTGTACTAAACACGCCGCAAAGGTGTATACATACCTTGTTAAAACCCGTGGGGGTCACTGTCACTATCTAGGAAAGATCCATCGAAAGGAAAGAGGATTTTCAGATCGTAAAAATTCACAGATACTGACTCATATTTCAAAGGTATAAAGGCCAACGAAAAAAGTAATCCCAAATAGCTTGAGGATTCGAAGGTAAAGAAAAAAAATATATCCTCTATAATCCATGGAAGCTTTTCAAATATACATAACCCTAAACCAGGTAGAAAAAAACTAAGATGAAAAAATCTTAATCATCAAAAAGGACAAAAGCTTGGAAAAAAATATTTTTTATTAGGTAAAAATTCCAAAGAGAAGGTCCATAAGCTCTAAAGCGCATAAACGTTAAGGAAAAAGCTATCCCCACAAAAGACGTCAATAAAAAAAATAAAAATAAAACGCTTAAAACGACGTTTTCCCGATAGCATGAAAACTCATAAGCTTTAAAAGGCGAGAAATATTGCTGTGAGGAATTTCCGGAAAATGGTTGAAGAAATCCGTGAAAAATAAAACTTCTAAGTTGGAGAATAACTATACGACTGGTTTTTAGTGGGGTGACAACCCATTTATGTACGAAGATGGACCATTTAAAGAGAATAAATATAAGTAGGAAATGTAAACACTTACGTTAGTACAGCACACCACTTAACTAGGAAATAAAGCTTGAAAGTGGGGAAAAGAAAACTTTTTCCGGATGATAAGAAACCGTGACAGTGAACAAATAAACCATTTTAATTGAAAATTAAACCATTTAAGTGGAAAAATAACTATTCCTGCTGAAACAAAAAGCAAATAAGGGAAATAAACCACCAAAGATAAATATGCAAAAAGAACTAAATTAATTTCCAAAATAAAAAAAATGTCAAGACAATATCCCTTTAAGAAAAGCGAAGAAAAAAGGATAAAAAAAAGGGGGAGGGGCAAGAATCAGGGCATGGGCGAGAGTTCTAAGATGCAGACAAAAACCAATACCCTTCAGATGCATATAATTTCAGCAAATTCCCTGCAAGAATGCATAAAAGGCTTTGGAAAGGCGAGGGGTGGGGGGGGGGTGTTCAAGGGTAGGGGAGCAAGGGGGAGGGGAGACAAGGGGGGAGGGGAGCAATGGGAGGGAATGGGTGTTATCCCGAGGCAATAAATTCAGACCGCAAGGCAAACAATACCTGGGATTCAGCAGAGACGAAATAACCATTATTATCTCGCTCCATTTCGTCCCGAGTTCAAAACGTCAGCACCAAAATAAAGGATGATTCCGACAGCCACCAGATATTTACACGGGCCGTAACACGTCCACTCCGTGCTTTTGAGAGAGAGAGAGAGAAGAGAAGAGAGAGCGGAGAGAGAGGAGGAGAGAGAGAGGATGCTCTGTTTGGTGAATATAAAAATGATTTGGCAACTCCGGTGGAATGAGAGGATTAAATCATTAGCGAAGGAGAGAGAGAAGAGAATAGAGAGAGGAGAGAGGGAGAGAGAGAGAGAGAGAGAGAGAGAAGATATTGCTCGGTTTGGTGATATAAAAATTATCGGTTCAAACCTCCGGTGGTAATGAGAGGATTAAATCATTCGAGAAGAGAGAGAGAGAGAGAGAGGAGAGAGAGGAGAAGAGAGAGGAGAGAGAGAGAGAGAGAGATAGAGATTAATCGTTTAGTTGATTAAATGATCGGTTCAACTCCGGTGGGATGAGAGGATTATATCATGAGAGAGAGAGAGAGAGAGAGAGAGAGAGAGAGAGAGAGAGAGAGAGAGAGAGAGAGAGAGAGATTAATCTGTTGGGTGATGTATAAATGACCGGTTCAACTCCGGTAAGATGAAAGAATAACCCTATGTGTGTTGTGTGTGTGTGTGTATGTGGGGAGAGAGAGAGAGAGAGAGAGAGAGAGAGAGAGAGAGAGAGAGAGAGAGAGAGTCTGGCAAGGATTTTTAATCAAGAGAAAAGCCCCGTATCATTTCAGGTTACGACTACACGAACGGTAAGCAGGCTCGAGCAATAAAGATGGGAAAAACAACGTATCCTTTTCTCTTTACAATAATAGTCTTCAGAGAGAGAGAGAGAGAGAGAGAGAGAGAGAGAGAGAGAGAGAGAGAGAAATACACACAAACATATAAACAAATAGAGTATATATATATAATATATATATATATATATATATATATATATATATGATTATAATCACTTTAGCACGTAATTCGTTTATCACACATATCCACAGGTGAAAAATAATAGACAGGGTGTAGGTCCTGGCCGGTTTCGGCTTTATTTTCAAGCCATTGACAAAGGAATGATACATAGTATTATAAGTCACAAGTATATATACTACAGAGACAGTACTGACGAACATACACACAACCGTTTGAGACTGCAGATCCACCCACAGGCAGGTGTCAAGGTAGGAGTGGCTTTCAAAAATCATTTGGCTAAAATTTACAATAAATTCTCAAGGGATACTACCGATTAGGGTACAAGTCCACACCTGACAGGTGTCAGGGGGCGGGGTTGGACATCTCATTAATTTCTTTTGATATTAAAGGATCAAGTTTATACATTCCTGACTGATGTTCATATTATTATTGTAGCTGCTTTTATAAAACTAGATTTAATGATATTCCTTTCCATTGCATTATTAGAACACACAAGCTTTTTTGCCCCTTCCCAGTTAATAGCATGATTGTTCTCACTAACATGTACAAAAATACCACTATTTCCCTGTGCATATCTCACACATTGTTTATGTTGTTCAATTCTTTTTTCCAGTGCTTACCCCGTTTAACCAATATATAAGTTGTCATAAGACTTGCACGGAATTTTATATACACAATAAATCAATAAAACAATGAAACAGGTACTTATTAAGAACTCCCCCGACAATGCTAAAGGATGTGTATATAAAATTCCGTGTAATCTTGTGACATTCAATATATATATATATATATATATATAATATATATATATATTATATAATATATATATATATGTATATATTATATATTATATATATATATTCTATATATATTATATATATATATATATCTCTAGATCTATATATATATATATATAATATATAATATATATATAATATATATATATCATATATATATGTATATATATATATATGTATATATATAGGATATATATTATATGATAGTTTGGGGTATATATATATTATAGATTAGATATATATGTGTGTGTGTGTTGTGTGTGTGTGTGTGTGTGTGTGTGTGTGTGTGCCGCGCGCGCGCGCGTGGTATGTGTGTGTGTTGTGTGTGTGTGTTGTGTATCTACCCCCCTACCACTATATATCTAAGTAATTATCTATATATATATATATATATATATATATTAATGTTAATGCACAACTATGTGTATAAATATATAAATTCATATAATTATATATATATATAGATGTGTATAATTTAAATATATAAATATTACCTTATATATGTGTGGGTATGTATATACGTATAATACATACTTAGAGGTAAATTAAGTAGACTCGCATAATGGAAAACCTGAACAAGCTAAAAAAAAAAAAATAAATAAAAATAAAACTGAGACAATCCGCCACGCGTACAGACAGTCTCTTAGTATAAATTCGCAGTTTTCGACACCACCGTTCCTCCTTTTTCCCCAATGAAGAGAACTTCCCATTTCCAAAAACGAACGAGAAACGTAAAAGTTTAATCTTCGCTGGAGACAATGGGCTCTCTGATACCTTCAGGAGATGAAAAAAAAAATATCTTGGAAAACCAAAGAATAATTACAAAAAGGGAAGAACGTGGCTGAGGTGACAGCGCAGAATGAACATGTCACTCATTCTTCTCTCTCTCTCTCTCTCTCTCTCTCTCTCTCTCTCTCTCTCTCTCTCTTTCCGTTATAGATTCTTGTCCTTCACGTCTTGGCGAGTCGTTCGCAAAACTACTCAGAAAAGGGCAAAGGTATTGCTGTCTGTCTGTCTCTGTTTCTTATTCCGATCTTCCTCTGAGACTGGTATCCTACACTTTCCAATTCCTGTCCATCAGCAAGATAACTCCAAGAGCAAAGGTCTCTCTCTCTCTCTCTCTCTCTCTCTCTCTCTCTCTCTCTCTCTCTCTCTCTCTCTCTCTCTCTCTCCATCAAATTCACATCATTAAGATTCCCTTCTCTCCAAATATCAGGATGGCCCCCGATTCCACCCCCCCCCCCCCCCCCCCCCCCCCCCCCCCCCCCCCCCCCCCCCCCCCCCCCCCCCCCCCCCCCCCCCCCCCCCCCCCCCCCCCCCCCCCCCCCCCCCCCCCCACCCCCCCCCCCCCCCCCCCCCCCCCCCGCCCCTAAATCTCCCGAGATCCTCGGTTCTTTGTTCCCGACCATCTACGGAAGCAGGTTGCAAGGCGGAAGACTTCCTTTATCTCGAAAGGAAGAAAAGACGATGCATTTAATACCGTCCAGTATGCATTTCATTACTCATGGCTCTGCCCCTTTTCACAAGGCTTCGCAAAAAGATGACACCGATAACATGGGGTGAATACGCAATGAAGAAGGGAAATGAACGAAGATTATGTCGTTTCATTTCGACGTCGGAGAAAAAATGAGACCGTGACTATTTTTATCAGGGGGGAGGGGGAGAAAATGACTGACGAATATTCATGTATTTCAAAATGGCGGGTGAAGTCCAACTCATTTCGAATGGAAATGGACTTCTGGAAATAAAGATGGGCACAGCCACGGTCGCTCTCTCTCTCTCTCTCTGGAAGTTATGGTACGAACTCCCGAGACAAACTTTTGCGATCCATTGCTAAGATAAACAATCACTATTGTTTGTGAAAGAGGAAATAAAACAGCCCCTTTCGTCTCCAACTCTAATCCATACATTAGAATAATAAGAACTTTTGATGAAAGACTTTACAGTAGCCTCTAAAACGTCAAAGTCTGAGGCTGTTCTCCTAAATAGATGGCAGGTTAAAATACTTTTGCTCTTCAAGTCTGTCAGTCACACTATTGAATCATACAGCCTTCATAACATGACATTTATCATTTGTCTGGAGGACAAACCAAATAACGGGCAATGTTCACTTTCTTTGCCCTCTTCCTGCATAAGAATAAAAACACGTTTAACTAAGCTTAACTCTAAACATTTATTTATATATATATATATATATATATATATATATATATATATTTGTATATGATGTGTGTGTGTGTTTATGTGTATATATATATATATACATATATATATATATATATATATGTGTGTGTGTGTGTATGTGTATGTGTAGTGTGTATATATATATATATATATATATATATATATTATATATATATATATATATATATATATATAACCAATACCGGTACTCTGTAGGACACTGACTTGTGACATGATTAAAGTTTGGTCACTCCTGCATCGCGTCCGTAAGCCTTGACTACCCTCGAAGTACTGACATCTCCAAACAATGAATTCAATACATGACGCTACTAGCAAAGCATTACCGCAAAGAGAAAAGGTTGTTAGGAAATTAAAACTAGAACACACACAAAGTTGATTGCACGGAGTCAGACCCTGAATTATTCCTAAAATTAAAACTTCTGCCTTTGGACACAACTTTCGAAACTCCTACGAGACCTTACTCACTCACGGAACCCTCTGACAATAGTCTTTGCCTCCCGACACAGCCTTCCCCTTAAGTCTACCTGTCATCCGGAAGGCTTTTAGGCCAACCAGAGCCTTTTCGGCATAAGAACACCTGCCCCTAATCCCCAACCCCGAACCCCTCCCCCCCCCCCCTTCCTTCCTTCGAGTGCCGCCAGCACCAGATTCTTAGCTGTATATGTGTAAAAAAAGGAAAAAAAAAAAAAAAAAAAAACTCCTGGGCATCAAAGAAATGCTTCAGAGTTGCATCACATGTTTACGGTTTCTTCTTTCATTGAAGTATTAACCTGTGGAGCCAGAACATACATTTTCAATTTACGTCTGACCCAAACTTTCTCAAGGTTTAATCTACCTATACACATACACAATACATACCTTAAGTATGTACATACACGCACGTAGAAAACACACAATATATTTATATATATATATATTATATATATATATATATAATATATATATATATATATATATATTTATATACATATATATATATATATATATATTATATATATATATATATATATATGTATATATATATATATATATATTTATATATATATATATATATATATATATAATTATATATATTAATATATACATGCACGTGCACGTGCGTGTGTGAAATAACTTTGACAATCTATACATAAACGCCGCAAATAGTCAAACATTAAAAAATATAGGAGCAAAGAATGAAAACTTGTGGTAAATAATTTTGCGCCGGTTGTATTAGTGACTAAATTCCATAAGCGATCAAAAGATACATCAAACAAACCGCGTACACGCCCACCCAGCCCCCCCAAAAAAGAAATAACTTATATTTTTCTAAACATTATAAGTGCACCGGTATTTAAGCGTAGGCCTGTCAAAACACATTTGCTTCCGCCAACATATTTCTCTGTTTCTTCTCTCTTTCCAAAAATATATCGCCAATTCACCAAGAATCTTTCTACCTCCATTCTTTATTGAATTACATCTTTCAACGCGAGTTTCATGCTTTACGAGAGATCGACCGGACGGTCAACTTGAGACCATTAACCATCCTATGGCTGATAAAAAAAAAAAGTGGAAGAATGAAAAAGACGGCCCTAAATCCTGATGGAGGGAAGATACAGCCTCTTAAGAAAGTGGCCTCTAAAGGATCGAGGGAAAAAGAAGCACTTCATCACCAATTCCTTGAAGCGATCTGCCAACCATTTTTTTTATAAATGCATATCGATGATTTATGCGGAATATTTATTTGTTGATACGTCGTTATCTATTGTCCTCTTCTCTCTGTCTTGTTCCCATTCCCACATGGGCATGCTATTATGTGAGAGCTGCTTCTGCCTGTTCATGATATTCTAGTCTAGTCCCAGAGAAGAAAGAAAACAATAATTTTCGCATTTAGCCCTCTGGACCTGACTTCTGTAATCACCTAAGGAAAGTCCCTAGCTGGAAATTTATTGTAAGCCATCTTTTTTTTTTACCATCTTGCAACATCTTTTTTTTAAATATTATTCTAAATATTATTCCTGGCATCGCCATTATAATGAATACTATTGTTTTCTACTTCTTCAAGTTCCTCGCTGGACGAGTGGTATTCGCGCTCGGCTGCAGATCCGGTGGTCCGAAGTTCGAATTCCGGCTCGGCCAACGCGGAATCAGAGGAATTTATTTCTGGTGATAGAAATTCATTTCTCGAATAAGTGTGGTTCGGATCCCACAATAAGCTGTAGGTCCCGTTGCTAGGTGACCAATTGGGTTCCTAGCCACGTAAAAATATATAATCTTTCGGGCCAGCCATAGGAGAGCTGTTAATCAGCTCAGTGTCTGGTAAAACTAAGATATACTTTTCTACTTCTTCAGCAACTGAGTGGATCTTGCCGATTGCCATGTTTTTTCAGGTTATCTCATGTATCTATACTCTGTTTTTTTTCATCTGTCCATCCGCCTGTGGTGTTTTTGTATGGTAACACTGCGTCCCGGGCTTTAGATAGTTACATTCAGCTTACATTCAACGATTATAATAATATCCTATTTCGAATATTAACGGTGTAATTCGCATACAGTAAATTATTAAAACACTTTTCAGTTACAAATGTACACCCAGATATCCTTTTATTTACCTAAAACTTACAATTAGCGTAACTATCTAAAGCCCGGGACGCAGTGTTACCATACAAAAACACCACAGGCGGATGGACAGATGAAAAAAACAAGAGTATAGTCGTGTGTATTCCATGTCTTCGTGTTTTGAGCTGAAATGAAATAGTGTATTATTATCATATTCGTCCTCCACTGTCCTCCGTCATGAATACGGCTCTCTACTTAACCAGTAGAATTATCATACTGATAAATATCTTAATAACCAAGGATAAATTACTCATATTAATCGACATCTTACTGACAAGTATATTAATCAAACTGACAGACACCTTACAAATAATTAAAACAATTACAATAATCCACAGCATTCTAACCAGTAACATAATCACAATTGTCCGCATCTTCCTAACCATTCCCACAAACAATCATCAACAGACTCCAATGTCCCTCCCCGCAGGAGTCCCTTAGGTCCCTCTAGCTGGAACCCCTTCCGTTCCTTGTACTGTATACCTCAATTCGTATGATCTTTCTTCCGTCTTCCTATCAACCCTCTCCTAACAAAGATTCCATAGCGCAACGGACTGCCAGGTTTTCCTCCTCTTGCACCTTTCAAACCTTTCAGCTCTAAATTTCCTTTCCAGCGCTGAAAGATCTCACAGGCCACAGTGCCTGTCCTTTGGCCTGAACTCTATATTCCATTCCATTCCATTCCATTCCAACGTCCCAATCCTGCGAGGGGCAATAATGACCCAAAGAGCAGGACGAAAGAACCGGGGAAAGAAATTCGAGGCGTTATCAACATAATCACACGCAATGAATCCCGAAAACAACATGAGGCCGAGCACGGGAATGGCCGCCTAATGTCATTATCTCCTAATGATATCTCGCATCCAATTACCTAATGAGCGAGTTATCATTACAAGAGAGCCACACTCGCAAATTCCCACGGAAATAAGACATCTGTCATGGCCGTCGCCCTTTGCACGCACGAGATTACAAACGTGTGTGTACAAATAATAATTATTTGAATCACATGTGAGAGAGAGAGAGAGAGAGTCTTTAAGCCTTGCCACGATATTTTATCTAATTTTTATAACGAGTAAGGAGAAATAAATCTAGATTTTATTAATTCACAGAGATACAACAAACGTCTTGAACATGTCATAGCTTTTGTTTGTATGGTGTTTTACGTTGCATGGAACCAGTGGTTATTCAGCAACGGGACCAACGGCTTTACGTGACTTCCAAATCACGTCAAGAGTGAACTTTTATTACCAGAAATACACATCTCTCACACGAACTCGTGGCCACCGAGGTGGTACGCCAACACCATACCGACCATGCCACTGAGGCGCTTGAATATTTCATAGCGAAATTAAGAATATTATCGTGAATTATGCCTCGCTAGGATGATCTCAAAAGAAATGTATGAAAACTCCTCCTGAGCTCAAAAAAGTAAGGGCTTCTGCAAATTCCTCATATTCACGGTTTTGATCAGAAAATTTTTAAGATCCTTCAACCCGTCTCTGTGACCTTGCCCTTGTTCAGTACCCTAGGTAAAGGAACTGACACAAATTGGCCCTCAACAACCTTTGTAAACTTAGACAAGCCTTTTACTCCAATATTACGAACCAGACAAAAATTTCTTCTATCTTAGGTTATGACCCGGGTTAAGAGTTTCCTCATGCACCACGGCGTCAATAACCTCGTCGTTGCGACGCCAGTAAGAATTAATAAATCAATCAATCAATTCCTCATGCACCAAGTTCAAAGTGACCTTGAGATTTCCAAAGTAACCTTTCGTCAAGGTTATGTCAGGACCTAGGCAACATCTGTGTCATGTATGAGATTCAACTAGACCACTTATGGCCCAGTCAAAGTTCACTGTTGCCTTTTATTTTCCAAAGTTTCTCTCTCTCTCTCTCTCTCTCTCTCTCTCTCTCTCTCTCTCTCTCTCTCTCTCTCTCTCTCTCTCTCTCTCAATGTAATACACTTAATATGGGTTTACATACAATCGAAATTTTATTACTCTCTCTCTCTCTCTCTCTCTATAATACATGGAATAAAACCTCATAATTCCCGTAGCAAGAACGAAAACTGTGTTCCCTTAATGCCCCTGTTATCAAAAATGAACACATTCTTCCTTTGACATGAATAAGAACACATGGCGTGCACGAGAGTGCCGCCCGTGAAAAAGGCAGCATAAATGTTCACGACCTGACCTGTATATATATATATATATATATCACCGCTCACACAATATATCAATAGAACCTTTCCGTCCTGCAATTCTCCAGGGAAAGGGAACAGAGCCAATGCGAAACGGTGTCACGTAAAGGTTATGATACTATTAAAATTGTATTAAAGTTGGTCTTTAGCGTCCTTCTCTTCTCGTCCCCGCAAAACGTGGATGCTCCCGTGCCGTCAACATCTACACTTTGCGCATTTTGTGAAAGTTCAAAGGTCCGGCAATTGCTCCGGTGATGTGCAAAGTCTATTTTTGACGTATGCGACAAATTTCAAGCGGAAAATAATGTATTTCAATGTGACATGCATATTGCATATCCATGCCCCCTGAATAATAATAAATACATATATGCATACATACACATGCGTGTCTAACATAGCCCAACGGCACATGCACTAGGCATAATATCAAGTCCCGAAATATTCAATTTTGGTCGATAACATTTTTCCGCAACTTAAAAAAATATCTGTAACATGTTTTTCAAAGTTATAGCTAAATTTCTGCAACAATAACTGCACGGGACAAACTTTTACACTAGAACGTAAAATGTCATCCATACTACTTTCTGTATAAAGTACAGAAAGGTTCAGAAAATGTTTTCATGCTTTTGACATTCAGCTTTTCATATAATTTGTAGAGTCAAAACCATTTCATTGTCGCTGGCTTGAAATCTAACCCAAACTAAGATTTTTTCTCGGGAAAAGGCAAAATGAAATCATAATTCTACTTTTTGTGGTGAAATACAAAATAAAACCTGATTTATTTCAAGAATTTCAAATCAACTGTTCAAAATCCATGCAAATACAATAATAGCTCGGAAACTATCGAAATCACAAGACGAGGGGACACAAAACAATCACAAACCCCCAAAAGAGTCAAATTTTCCGTGATATTTTATCTTAGAAGTGAACAACTTTCTTGATATAGCAACTGCATCTTTGGACCTTAATAAACAAAACCACGTAAGCATTGGCCAGACATTTTATATCCACAACAATCTAGTTCTTAGCCAAGTATCTAGATCCTTTGACGGGATGTTTAGATCTATAAAAATTGAATAAAATGACTAGATCTTCTGACTCCATGGCTGTTTGCTAACAAGATCGAAGTGCAACTTCTTCTTCCTTCACTTGGAAGCATTTCCGAGTCAACATCATATGAATGAATCGCTCACTAAAGACCAAAGAGACCACCTGGTCACTGTCAAGTCACCTTAACCTTGAACACACTGCTCAAGTCTTTGTGACAAAAATCACCAAGATTAGAGCCAAGGACTACAATTCAACCGATTAGATATCGACCTTCCACCAACAGTGTGCCAAGTGTTAAGTTACCACAAGCGTTACAGCCTTGATCATAAAATACAATAGAATACAGAATTCACGTCAAAGGTCAAGTGCTGAGACTTATGAGGTCATTCTGCGCTGAAACGGAAATTGACAGAAAGACGGTCTGAAAGATTTAATAGGAGGAAAGCCTCGCAGTTGCTCCATGTTAGAGAGGGGGGAACGTTAGATGGAACAAAGCGAATATGAACGGAGATACAGTAAAAGGAATGAAAGAGGTTGCAACTAGAGAAGAAGGGACGCTGCGAAGACCCTTAAATAATGCCTACAGTGCACCACGTAAGGTGCACTGACGGCACTAACCCGCTCCGGGGGCAGCCTTGCTCGTGAAGATTTCGTTAAATAAAATAAAATAAAAAAATCGGGAAATCGTTCCATTTAACTGAAAAACTGGAAGCCAGCTGCAATCCGGATACGGATGTGCTCGGTCTCGCCTTTCAAGCCGGAGGGCGTCTAGGGCGTCTTCTCGCTCGACGGTAAGGAAGGGTGTGAGAAAAACAGCGTTGCTTTTTGGGAATGGCCTCAGGAGGAGGGTATGTTGACGAGGAACTGCACTCGCCATTATCTTATTGCAACAGTTTCCTTCCGCCACGGCGAGTCAGACAAAACGGAATCATTCTTATGGAAACTGGAGTGGATCATTTAAAGAATGGAGGAGGACGAGGAGGAAAAAATGGACCGACTAAGGATCCCAAAAGGATAAATTTCCCTGGCGTGGAGGGGGGCGTGGCCTCCTCCCTCGCAATATGTTACATCTAAATTGGCTGGAGGATAAATGGTGATACAAGAGTAGTAAAAGGGCTTAGCTAGATTAGATTAGCTGACAAAAAAAAATTGGTCCAGGCTCAATCTCGACTCTTCCTTAAATCTCAGGCGGACTTTATCTGAGAATCTATCTCCTTCCATAAAAGCCTTTCGTTTTAGTGTCTGTGTGTATCACACACACACACACACACCCAAATAACACACACACACTACAATCACAACACACACACGACACCCCAAAAGATACCACACACATATTATATATAATATATATATATATATTATTAATAATTATATAGTATAAATATATAATATATAATGAATATACATACATATGTATATATATTCATAAAATATGTATACATAAATATATATATATATATATATATATATATATATGTGTGTGTGTGTGTGTGTGTATTCATATAAATATATATAAATGCAGAGAGAGGAGGAAGAGAGCAGAAGAGCAGAGAGAGAGAGAGAGAGGAGGAGGGGGAGAGTGGGAGAGAGAGAGAGGCGAGAGAGAGGAGAAGGAAGAGAATCATTTTTACATAATCTCTTGATTATAAATTTCTTAAAAACATTTTGACACAATCTCTAGATTTTCAACTCCTTAAAAACAGAATCGAAACCCTAATTTTTCCATATGAAGTTCTGCATCCTATACCTTTATGGCCTTTTATTGTCACAAGATGAATTCAGCCCTGAATCAGCAGTCAAAAGGACGGCAGTGGCAGAGACTGTTTTCCCAATATAAAGTGAAGTGAATTGCCGGTAGCAAAATCTATACAACATTGAATTATTTGACGAGGATTTTAGTGTTTCTTAAGATATCTGAACGTCACTTCGTCATTTCTCAGTTTTCCGTTTTTATTTAAGATAACGATATCATTTGTTTGTTCCCAGTGGTTTTTCTATAGAAACAAATATCCATAAAATATTCGGTGCCCAAAAAAAGCAACTTATCAACGCGGACAATTTTATATTTCGCTCATCTGAGGTATTTATTGATTGAAATATTCGATACCCCACACACAGCAACTTATCACCTAGGACAAATAAAATAATAATATTAATAATAATAATAAATAATAATAATAATAATAATAATTTAATTAAATTTATTATTATTAATATTATTATTATAATGAATAATTAATATATAATAATTAATTATTAATTATTATTATTAATTTATTATTATTATTATTATATTTATTATTTTATTATATTATTAGATTATTATTATTATTATTATTATTTTATATTATTTATTTGAGGTACGGGCCTCCGGTTCCAGCAGATAATACAGTCACGTCTGCATCATCTCAAAGTTGGATAATTCATCTTCATTACCCATGCACAATTCCCTGACCCCCTAAATACTGGATGAGAATTTATTATTGGAAATCTAACCAATCAACCCTCGTGTTTTCATACACATATGCAGTAACGTTCCAAGATTAACAGCAAGCTGGCAAAAACCAAGTCTCAAAGTTTCCGTTATTCACCTGTTACGTTGCAGATTTTGTTTAAATATCAATTCAACCTTTTACTCAGTAGCATTTCAAGGCTATGAGGACCATTCTCTGTTCGTCTTTCGATCCCCGAACCTGTCCTATCTCGGGCTCTCTCTCTCCTCTCTCTCCGTCTCTCTCTTCTTCTCTCTCTCTCTCTCTCTCTCTCTCTCTCCTGTAAGTTGGTAATTTGGATTAGTCTTTGATGTAATAACCAATTACTTCTCCCCCACCCCCCAAACCCCAACGGGTCAATAACTGTCTTTCAATTGCCTTTCTTGTTTATAACAGTAGTATATTTTCAACGGTCCCACTTCAAATATGAAAAACAACGTCATATTAAAAATGGAATGATGACAAAGCAGGCTATTAACATGAACTGCAGAGGAGTCAAGTAATTTACTTGAATGAACATAAAAATATTGACAGTTTCGACATGAGGGGGAATATAAATTGCAATTATATGTTTTACTGATCTTTTGTCCAAAAGGACTTTCCCCATTGATTTTCTTCAATCGGTAACTATCACCATTTCGTTCTAAGAAATGCGATTTTCCCCCTTCGCCTCACTATCTTTATTCTTTAGCATTCATTGTGATTAGAAATTCATTTCTCCATATAACGTGGTTCGGATCCCACAATAAGCTGCAGGTCCCGTTGCTAGATAGCCATTTGGTTCCTAGCCACGTAAAAATATCTAATCCTTCGGGCCAGCCCTAGGAGAGTTGTTAATCAACTCAGTGGTCTGGTTAAACTAAGATAAACTTAACGTTATCATCCATTAACTAGTTATAACCAGAAAATATTTCTGCTTAACACAGCAAGAGCCGCTCAGGCATACGGCTGGCTTAGTCTAACAACACTTATGTTACGGGTACAAACAAGGAACTTTTCTTTGCTATGTTATTTACTTTTTTTTCTAAACGTATAAGATACGTTATTAATTGAGAGACTTTTTTTGGATTCTGCCACATTTTCACATCTATTTATGGTTACTGTACTTAGCTATTTTCTGCTCTACTGTCTTTTTCTACTGCATTCATCATTCTTTTCACTTGGTCATATTTTTCTGTGATGATCATTACGGATAGTAACGATAAAACCATTTGAATCTGTGTATTCAACACTATTCCAGAGCAATGACCTCTACATTAGCACTCGCCGTCATATAGTCCGACCAAGGCTCTTTCGCAAATGGCCCCTATTTCGGGACGGTGCGATACGTCCTCAGAGTGAAAACCTGCGCTCTCAACATTTCTTACGCTATTGTCTTTTGGAAGCGCCTCAGTGGCGTGGTCGGCATGGTGTTGGCGTGCTACCTCTGTGGCCGCGAGTTCGATTCCCGGGCATTCCACTGAGGAGTGAGAGATGTGTATTTCTGGTGATAGAAGTTCACTCTCGACGTGGTTCGGAAGTCACGTCAAGCCGTATGTCCCGTTGCTGAATAACCACTGGTTCCACGCAACGTAAAAACGCCACACAAACTATGGTCTTTTGTAACGGAACGTAGTATACTCTTAGTAACAAAAACAACTATTATTATGATCATGGCATTCCCATGTAAGTGTGCCAAAGAAGAGACGCCTTACAGATTCAGGCGATCACCTATGAATGGTCTTGGGAGATTCTCATCAGTTTCCCCGTAGCTTACGTATATCTCCAGGCACGGTCCCAAAACACAGGACAATACCTAGAGATGAATAGAAGTGTCGGTTTTTGCATAAGCAGCAACACAAACGCCGATGTTCGGAGTTCCTTGGCCGCACGTGTATATCTGTTAAAGGTCCAAAATGATCTAAAACAGATTTGTTAAATGTCCGGATTCGTCACAAATACGGATATGTTAAATGTCCAAAATGTCCGCAAATACAGATCCGTTAAATTTCCAGACTGGTCCCAAATACAGTCAGTTACGTGTCCAGACTGGTCACAAATAAAATCTGTGAAATGTCCATAGTGGTCATATATAAAATATGTTAAATGTCCAGACTGGTCACAAATAAAATCTGTGAAATGTCCATACTGGTCATATATAAAATCTGTTAAAATGTCCAGACTGGTCACAAATAAAATGTGTAAAATGTCCATAGTGGTCATATATAAAATCTGTAAAATGTCCAGACTGGTCATAAACAAAATCTGTTGAATGTCCATACTGACCATAAATAAAATCTGTAAAATGTCCCGACTGGTCATAAATAAAATCAGTTAAATATCAAGACTGGCCATAAATAAAATCTGAAAAATGTCCAGACTGGTCATAAAACCTGTAAAATGTCCAGACTGGCCATAAATAAAATCAGTTAAATGTCAAGACAGGTCGCTAATACAGATCTGTCCAGTGTCCAGACTGATCCCAAATACGGATATGTTAAATGTCCAGAAGGCTCGTATACATATCATATGCTTGTGGTCTTGACTGATTAAAAAGGCATGTATATACTGAGATTCCTGTAAAGTCGTTCACACCGGTATTTCCACGTCCTGACTGGACGCAGAGAGAGACTTAATCGAAAGTCCTTATCGGCCAAACACACGGATATTCACGGACACCTCTCCTTTCAAGGTTGCCTGAGATATTATGCACAAACATACCTGATCACACTGATGATGTTACTTAACCGAGCACACACTCATATTCATGCCCATGGCTGCATTTGAAAACAACAGCCGTTCCAGGGCCGTTTACATAATACAAAACAGCACTCACGTTTAGATACTTCTTATTCCGGGCGACAAAATTATGTAAGTGTACGTAAGTCTCGATAGCTTCAGGTCGCTTAACCTTCTTTGCCGACAAGAGGGCTATTTTGGTCACCCGACAGCTCAAAAGAAATAGGCCGAAGAGGACAAAGTCTTATCTAAACGGAAACGTCATGAGAGCTCGTGAATTTCATTTAAAAAAAAAGTGGTTTTAAAATGACAAGACTAAGAGAGAGAGAGAGAGAGAGAGAGAGAGAGAGAGAGAGAGAGAGAGAGAGAGAGAGAGAGAGAGAGCCTTTAAATACGTGGTTTTGAAATAAGACTATGGAGAGAGAGAGAGAGCGCCTTTAAATACGTGGTTTTAAAATAACAAGACTTAGAGAGAGAGAGAGAGAGAGAGAGAGAGACGAGATGGGGGGAGAGAGAGAGCTAGTAGGAGGAGAGGATGAGAGGAAGAGATGGTAAGTGACAGGAGGAGCACTCGAGAGGAGAGAGAGAGAGAGCCTTTAAATACGTGGTTTTAAAATAACAAGACTATGGAGAGAGAGAGAGAGAGGCAGAAGAGAGAGAGAGAGAAGGAGCTGTAGCATACCTATACAAAGAAAATAGAATTAAAAACTGTAACAAAGTATAGATTGAAAAACTTCATTATTATTATTATTATTATTACTCAAAATGAACAGACATTTGTATGGAACAAGCCATAAGAACATTTAATTGGCTTACCAAGCTCCAAGCATCCCAACAGAAAACCCATGGGTGAAAAACAAACAAAACCACCGTAGAACACGATGCAAATAGAAAAGAAAAAAAACAATAAATGACTAATGTAATCGCAGACCATAAAGACGTCGTCACTGAAGCTACATCATTAACCGAAGAGAATCCACATCCCTTATCGATAC
>NC_087211.1:77941716-77956716 GCF_015104395.2 Macrobrachium nipponense | reverse complement strand
CTTTTTAGTTCTATAACTTTCCATGCATTTTTTTCTTTTGCAAGACCTTTTTTCCACTTTCTGATTTTCTGGAACAAGATCCTTCTGTCTCTTGGTATGCATGAATGATGTTTACTTTTCTTCTTCGGTATATATTTATCACTATTTTCTCCAATATTTTATATAATATCTCCGTATTTACCCTTATGTCATCACTTACGAAAATGTTATCCCAATCTTTGTTTAATTCTTCATTAATTTCTGACCATTTTATATTTTTACTGTAGAAGTTGTATTTTCCATATCCTTCCCACTTTTTCATTTCTTGCTTATCTCTATTTTCACTTGCTTTGGAATGAACTGTTATCTCTATGACATTATGATCTGAAATACTCGCATTATAAAACTATTATTTCTTAAAACTAATTCATCTCGTTCACAAATACTAGGTCTAAAGTATTTTCCTTTCTTGTTGGCAGGTGATTTATTTGTTGAATGTTGTATTCTAGTAGCAATATCAATAGCTTTTCAAATTGCCTCTTATCTTCTGCACTACTATTACTCTCTTTTTTATAGTAAAGTACAACCACAGTCTCCTATTCGTTCTTTCCATTCTACGAAAGGAAAGTTGAAGTCACCAGATAGGAGAATAGTCCAGTCCTTGTGATTTCTACATATATCATCCAATTTTTTCAATTATTAAGTCAAACTCTTAGTATTAGGAGGTCTATATATTACTATGTTCATCAATTTTTCAGATTCAAATTCTACCCGCTATTAGTTCACATTCTGAGTTACTATATTTCTCATATATTTTTCCTTGTTTTTTGTCTTTCCCATATATTGCGGTTCCCCCTGATTCCTATTTGTTTCTATCTGATCTATAAGTTTGGAACCCTTTTATTTGATCATCATTCCCAGTCTCTTGGGAATACCAGGTTTCACTTATATTCATTATATCTATTTTCTTTTCATTTTGGGTTAGTTCTTCTAAGTACTTATTTTTCTTTTTGAGTTACTCGTAACTAAACCCTGCGCATTCATCACTATGATGGTTTGCGTGTTTTTCTCCTTCATTTAATATTGGTAGTAATAAGGATTTCCCATGTCTCTTTCCCTGTTCTGGTATGTTGTTCTTTTTTTGTTTTTTTTCATTTCCAGAAATTCTGACATTAAAAAATCCAACTTTTCCATAAATTGATCTCCTTCATCATAATTATTCATTTTGTGTCTGAATCTGCAATTTTCTCCGTTTCTGCAATATCCTCTTGCATAATAAATACAGTTATTATCTCTTGAGTAGAATTTCGGAGCTGATGCTTTGAAATTTTTTGCTGACAACCTCTGCATATCTCATTGGTGGTTTGCTCTCTTTTACCTGATATTCTTGATTTCTCTCTTTATTTGTTTCTTTCTTATTTTGGATTTTATTACTTGGTTGGTTATTTATTTGATTATGATTCATGGCTACAGGGTGCATATATTGCATTTTTTGTCGAACTTACTATCCTTTTCCTTCTTTTAGGTTTTTACATATTTTTGGATGCAGATCTCTGCAATCATCCCCATAGCCATCTAAGTATGCACATTTACCATATATTTCATAGTTTTTGGACATACCCCTTAGGATGTTTGTAGTAACATCTTTCTCCAAATCTGCAATTCCCTCTTTTCAAAAGGTTGCAGATTTTGTCTTTCTTGTCTATTTTTCCTCTTTCCCGTCATTGTGTAGATCTGGGTAGAGCCTCTTCGGGATTTGCTTCTCTGTTGTCATATCGTAATTTTATTTAATTCGTAGGTATGCTGCTTTTATTGCCTCATATGTAGTATCAATGAGTATCTCTGCATCCATACTTTTATCTTGTTCTTTGTTTTCCTTATTTTTTTCTGTCATTTCATTTTTGTTTACTTCTCTTCCGTTTTCCTCTTCTTCTTTTTCTTCTTCTTCTTCCTCTTCTTCTTCATCCTCAACTATTTGTACATTCAATCTTGATTTAATAACATTGTCTATCCATGATTAGACATGTTGAACAAAAAATTCTTGTATCTTTTCTCAAATCTTGCATGACCTCAGCACACTGTGGATGGGTCGGAATGTTGCATGCAGCACATTTTCTGATTAGGTGGTTGTGGATTGACTATGCTATACCAAACCTTACACAGTTGCATGCTTTTGGCATTCTTTTTCCTAATGCATCAATTAGGATATTCACAAGATTCACCTTATTCATTTTCTTTGTCGGAATATGTTGGTTTATGTATATTTTCTTTATGAGTCTCTTGACCACTTGGATTTTATTTGGAACTTCTTTAATTATTTTCAAGATGTTTTCATTAGATTTGTTCCAGTTTGAAGGATTATATCCTTCTAATATATCTATGAATGCTTTTGTATCTTTTTGGTTAGGACTGTTGCTGATTTCATAGATGAGAAATGCCAGTTCCCTTCCTGCTACCTCATCGTATTGCGAATCCGCCAAGCAAGCTAAATTACGCCACCTCTTCCCGCAGTTGGAACTTACTGCCATCTTGTTCTGATTTCAGTATTACACTTGTTAAACTAACTTAGAAGACACTTTATCCTACTATTTTCACACTAATCTTATCACCGATAGTTCACGAACACTTCTAGATATTTCTCAAATTCTAGTCGTATGTTAAACTTGTGATATCTGTTGATTAATCTGACTTCACGCGGGTACGTCTCACCAAGCAAGATGGCTACTACGAGAGAGAGAGAGAGAGAGAGAGAGAGAGAGAGAGAGAGAGAGAAAGTAATTTTATTGACTATAATAAAATTTCGATTGTATGTAAACCAATGTTAAGTGTATTACATTGAGAGAGAGAGAGAGAGAGAGAGAGAGAGAGAGAGAGAGAGAGAGAGGAGAGAAAGTAAGTAATTATTGACTATAATAAAATTTCGATTGTATGTTAAACCAAGTTAACCAATGTTAAGTTGTATTACATGATAGAGAGAGAGAGAGAGAGAGAGAGAGAGAAAGAGAGAGAGAGAGAAATAAATTTTATTGACCAATAAAATTACGATTGTATGGAAAACAATCTTCTGTGTAATACATTGAGAGAGAGAGAGAGAGAGAGAGAGAGAGAGAGAGAGAGAGAGAGAGAGAGAGAGAGAGAGAGAGGACTTCGTTGGCCAATTTAGTCGTTATAAACACTCAGGAGATAAATATACAATCTGCACGCAGTTTACCATGTCGGATCAAAGTTCTCTGAGTAATAGTATTCAAACAATTTGGGGAAGAGAGATTTCAAAGGCTCTGTTCACGTTGCAGAAAAGTGTTGTTTCCATAAAAGAAGCAGCGCAAATGATACAATTCACTGTTAATGCCATAGTTCATTCACAAACTTCTAAGCTAATTAATCCAAAAAGAGGAGCCTAACTAACATAAAATTCACAAGGCCTCAAACAGAACGTAGCCTCTGTTTGTTTGTTTGTCTGGTGTTTTGACGTTGCATGGAACCAGTGGTTATTCAGCAATGGGACCTACGGCATTACGTGTCTTTCGAACCACGTCAGGAGTGAACTTCTATCACCAGAAATACACATCTCTGACCCCTCAGTGGAATGCCCCAGAATCGAACTCGCAGCCACCGAGGTAGCAGGCCAAGACCATACCGATCACGCCACTGAGGCGCTGCAGCCTCTGTATTTACCAACTGAACTACAATTTAACTATTACAGTAATCTAGTTGTCAGTTACACTATCTACAAGCTATTTTCTTCTATTAAGAACTTTCGCCAATGCTTCCGGAAAACAATCAATTTAGCTCGTACTAAAAAAGAATTTTATAGAAATATCTACGTTAGCATATGCCGCCTTCGCATTACACTAACAGGCAATTCTTAATATATTGCATAAACGCAAGGCCAAGCAAAATTTATTAAAAATCAACCGGATCTGAAGGAACATAATAACCTCGATCACATTTTCCAGTGTTCCGCTTAACATACACAGTAAGCGGGATTCCTTACACCGTCATTCTTCTTTCTGGGGACTGGAATACATCCAAGTTCCGGCCTCAGTGTAACACCATCAAGAGTATATTGTTGTGAAAGAATGTCGTCTTTGGAGTTTTGCGAACCAATCAAATACGGCATCATGTGTTCCTGACCAGACTTCCAACATCATAAAAAAGAAAAAAAAAATTAAAACAGCATAAAATAAGCGCAGAGATGTAGAGCCAATTCAGCCTGTGTGAAAGAAACCGAGGAAGTGAAGGCGAGAGAATTCCCTCACAGAATATGAAGCTTGAATTTTAAAAGCGAGGTTAAGAAACACAGACGCCGCTGTTGTCAAGACTTCTCGAGGAGGAGGAGGAGGAGGAGGAGGAGGAGGGAGAACTTGAGATGGTCTGGACATTCTTACGCGGAATGCAGCGATGTGTAAATGGTGCAATGAATATTTCGCTGCAGTCTGAAACCTTTCCTTCACAGAGAGAGAGAGAGAGAGAGAGAGAGAGAGAGAGAGAGGAGAGAAAGATTTTCTTGATGGAAGGGTGTCTCTGGCGTACATCAGGAAACCTTTCACTGAGAAAAACAAACCAAGACAATTTGCAAGACAGTGCCATGAGAACGCCATCCCCTAACCCCCCCCCCCCCAACAACCACCAGGGAGGGAGTGGGTGGCGAACAATTAAAAAGCACGGAGGGTTGGAACACAAAGACGTGATGACAAAGAAGTGAACGAAAAACAGAAAGACGGAAGAAAGGAAAGGTGAGAGCGAAAGAGAGAGAACAAGACATATATTCAAATGTCAACAAGCGCTAGAAATTATTTTATTTATATTGCTGTATAACTGAGAGGGCCAAATATAGAACATCTATATCCTAATTATAAAGTTGCTAAAACATTATAATCATCGTTACCATAACTATCACCATCACTATACATCACTGTCTTACTTTCACACTATGCACAACAAAGGCTGTTTACAAAATGGCTACAGAGAGAGAGAGAGAGAGAGAGAGAGAGAGAGAGAGAGAGAGAGAGAGAGAGAGAGAGAGAAGGGTAATTGCTTCTAAACAGTCGAAAACAATACTACATGATTTAACCATTTGAATTTACTACCCAGGAAAATAACTTTAAACAAAAATGCCTAACAGAGTCTATCTGAACATGACAAACTATTAAACAACTCGATCTTTTAATAGTTCCACCACTTTCTTCCAACTCCATTTTCATTCTCTCTTCCTTATTGGCAACAACAAAATATACATTATTATTATCTAACACAAAGAGACCTGCGTTTTACCTTTGTTTCAATTCAATTCTTCACTAAAATATTATAGTTTGTCCTTTCCTACTGCTTTTCTCACTCGCAGATTAACTCCTAATTTTTCAATTTTGTCAAGTTATAATGTAAATATATGGGTGTTCAAAGGCAAGAATGTGCCTGAACGTTTGATTATAAATAGAATAAAAGCTTCGATTATAAAAAAAACCAGAGAGATATCAAGGCCATTTTGAAAGAGAATTTGTTAAAATATTTCACAAAGAATTTTTGTAACATTAAATGCAACGTATTTTAGATGGAAATATGTGTAGTTCTGGATTTATTGTAATGTTTTGTAAATAATTTATTGAATAAAAACTTTAAGAAAAAAAAATTCATAATAAGTGTCTCCCCAAACTTTCCACGTCACTCTTGACGTACCTAACAAAACCTCTTAATTACGACGAACTGCGTCTTCCCATCATTTGACTTGTTCCCTCTTTGTGGCTCAGCCAAAATCCCTTTAATATTGTCAGGGCTGTTTTCCCATCAGTGCTTCTGCTCCGGAACGCGCAAATAAAAAGTTGCTCACCACCGCTGAAGCCTAAAGGTCACAATAACCAAATTCACCTGGGGGGGGGGGGGGGGGGGGGGTGGGGGGGGGTGGGGGGGGGTGGGGGGGGGGGGGATACACGTGGCTCAAAGGCAGCGAGGACATTGCCAGAGCAAACAATCAACCGAACGGCGCAAAAGGTCAGGCCAATTAAGTAGTTAGTACTGCGCCGGTAAGTGGATATTAAACTGCACTGAAATGAGAGTATTGAGAGAGGAGCTAGATGTCGAATTAGTGGAGTGCGATACTGCACAGAGGCACTCAAATGATTTTCAACAGTTTTATATACAAGGCAACCATAATACAGTATTCATCAAGTCAGATATACACGTATTTATAAACAAAGGTATATAAGCCACGAAGGAAAAGTAAACAACGGAGCTTCTGCAAGATCTTTCGACTCCACGTCCTTTAATCAGCAGCTGAGTAAAGGACGTCGAGTCGAAAGATCTTGCAGAAACTCCGTTGTTTATTTTTCCTTCGTGGCTTATACCTTTATTTATGGATTTATCACGTTCCAAACTTTCGTGATTCAGTTATACACGTATTTATAAATATATTGTTGACCACCAATACTGTATTGCCTGGAACCACGCCCTCTACTACACAAAGGGCACGTTGTTGAAGAAAATTAGATACATGTATAGACATAATACATGTATTGAGCGTCTGTACTGAAACGATCTCACAGATACCCTCTTATCCAGAACAATGGCCAAAACAGTTTCAAAAGTTGACAGAGGCGTCAAGAGGTCCCCACACCACACCGATGATGACGACGACGAGCAGATTGGGCTGTTTTGGCGACGGCGGTGGTTATGTGTTAAAATTCCATTTTTTCCAACGACTTTCTTCATCCATTTTCGAGCAAACAACGTAATAACAGACTAATCTGGTCCGCTGGTGTAGTGATTTGTGTCCTGGCATACCATACAGAAGTCGCGAGTTCGCGTCTCGCCCAGGTTGATGAAAAATCACTGGTTCTGTATCATGATCAGTTACTGCTGCAGTGTAGGGTCTGTGGTGGGAGGTTGAATCTAACATTCTTTGGAAGTTTGGATTTCAAGTCAATGACCCCTGTGTGCTTGGTCCATGTGAATAGGTTTCATCTACTAAAATAATATATATATATATATATATATATATATATATATATATATATATATATATATATATATATATATATATATATATATATATAATATCATTTCTTTAAGTTCTTAAACGTTTTAAAGTGCAAACACCCTATTCTATAATATCGCCACTTTGTCTCTCTTCTAGATGAGTTTATTCTTCCTAACTTACACAATCAGCGCACCGTAGGATGATGACTCCAGCCAGACCTTCATAGTGACAAATGATCTTCACCAGTTTCATAAATGCTATAATTCTCCTTATTAGTGGCATTAACGTTTATTCAGAAAAGCAATCTTCTTTCAAAATGTAACTGAATGTAATCTTTTATTTATTTATCTATGTAATCCTAGTGATTCGGTGCCGAGTCAAGTTACCCTTTAAAATAAAAATTTCTTTCTTACATGAAAGACATTTTTTTCCGAGGAAGAGATTTTTCTCAAATAACCTACGACGTTATTTCCATTTTCCAAAACGCAATATTATCTTATACAGTTAATTGCAATAAAACTGTTAGCTGTCAGCAAAGCGTCAATTAACCTCACGTTACTAGAAATCGATTCAGTCAGCTAATGTCCTGATGACCTTCAAAATTGAAAAGCCTGACGTGGTCAAAGAAATTCAGTATACGGTAGAGATAATAATAGTATTAACTCTATGCCTGTAAACATCGTGATTTCGGAACAATCTTTGTAATAGACTGACTGAATGAATAATACATGCTAACTGGTGCCGCGACAGCTTTGGTTATAGTAACTATTGGTAGTAAACTTAGACTCGAAATAAATATCGGATAAAAACTGTTCGTGATGCAATCGTTCATCCATACGTACTTTCTATGTAACTTCATGCATTGCGTGCACTTTCACGCCGCCCACACGTATATAATTGCAAATGAAAGCTAATGAAATTCAGTGAAAGACTCACCTGTAGAACACACTTCTCAGAAATCCCGCTTTATCAATAAACGAATCAAAACAAGAGCTATTAAAAAAATAGAGCTCTTGTTTTGATATTTTCGGCACAAAAGAGCGGACTCTCTTCACGTACGCAGTTCAAAGTTATTCATTTTCACAAATGAATAAGAATCTGTTTCTACAGGCATCAAACAAAGACTAATATTACTTTACTACTATACCACAAGGCCCAACAAAAGGACAGCTTGCCACTGCGTGCATGCGTCCTAGGTGTACAAGCAAGCAGAAAAGATGCAGGCGTGGCCCCTACAGTCTACAGTATTGATTTGTGTACACACATCCTTGGCCCTGGAGCTTCCCTGTCTATCCGCCTCCACACCCCCCCTACCTCCCAACCCCTTCCTTCCTCCCCGAACACGCCCACCTATTCTTCCTGCATGCATCCAAAGCCAGACAAAAAAAAAAAAAAAAAAACTAAGACTCCAAAAGAAGACTTCCTAAAGACTCTCTAAGGACAAGCGCTAGACCCTTGCTAGCCTAAAAGTGCTAACACCACCTCATCCATGACGCTCTCTCTCTCTCTCTCTCTCTCTCTCTCTCTCTCTCTCTCTCTCTCTCTCTCTCTCTCTTTCTTGGAATTACAGAAGAGAGGCCCTGCTCGACACTTAACTACAAGCTCGGGCAAAGGGAGCTTCGTTTCTCGTCTTCCTTTCGCTCTAATCAACACCATGAACATCCAGTCTTTGAAAAAAAAACATTGAAAAAACCTTCTGTTACTCACCTATGTCATTTGGGGGGGGGGGGGGGGGGGGGGGGGGGGGCGGGGGGGGGGGGGGGGCGGTGAATCAACCTAGTCTTGAAAACTCCATCTTCACTTCAGTAGTGACAGACAACATTTCACCTGGTACATTAACTCCGGTATTTGAAAACATATCAAGGGCTCGAATTCAGCTACGCCTCATGAAAACCATTCATTTCCTTTACATTCTATACATTCTGTCCTTGAAAGCGTCGACGCAATGACATCATTAGTATTCTACTTCTATTTGTATTCTACTTCCATTTGTATTTCAAGTCAGTCACAATGACAACAATGACTCCCTTATTTCCTTTACCACTTTCGGTGACTTGAATATCATCCTTATTTGCCTATAGAATAGCCTCTGAAAACTCAAGATTCAAACAAAGAATAACCTTGATTTTTTTTTACCATTCTGAATATATATATTTCTCGAAAACAAACAACTGCAGGTTCAAATAACAATGAAGACTACTTCGCTGAACTATTCTAATGACTATGTGTGAAGAAAAGTAAACAGAATCAATTAGTATCAATATCAACAGTTTTACTGGGAAAGAACCGAGACCCGACATCAAAGTGCTTAATTATACAAGAAATGAGAAATTTCTTTTATAATTCGAAATCACTAAAATAAATTTAGTCCAAAGAATTCCAATTTAAACCAATAAAAAAAAACCTATTCATGGCCATAAATCAATTAAAAGGTATGAGAGGAGTCAGTCACTCAGGTTGCTCACTGGCTAACTTGGCCTCTGAACCACGTACGTCAATAAAACGGACAGAAATGACAAGATAGATGGACAGACAATTAGTTAGATACAGTGAAAATCGCTATAGAAACCCTTTTTAATCTTATTCCTTCAAAACTGACAGATATGACAGCTGGTACCTAAGCCCATCATTAGATCAAGTTTCCCAGCAATGTGCAGTCTACGAAAACTCACGACCGGAAACAAGGTACCAGCGTTACTGGGGAAATTATGGCCTCGTTCACTGGAAAATAAGAGTTATATATGATTAAGCTTTCCAAGGTTAGTGTATCTTCCCTCGACAAGGACGACAAATCTACGAAAAACACCGGCCTTTTCTCACATATGAAAATGAACTACGGTCTGACTGAAGAAAGTTGATGTATAAATACATGTCAACATCACTTGCGAAAGCTAAATTGCTTTTCGTCTTATATCAAATGTAGAACTACAGTCCCGTTCAATGGCCTTAACGTGTCCAAAAGGGCCGACATCATTTTTAGGAAGAGGGACCGTCGTCCACGGAGTCTTCTGTTACTTTAACGCGTCTCAACACGTCCCAACCATAAACCTGTTCACCTCGGCCAGTTTTAACCCATTTCTTCACCTTGGTCTATTTTAACCTACTTCACCTTGGTCTATTTTAACCTACTTTTTCACCTTGGTCTATTTTCCTACTCACTTCCTGGCTATTTTAACCTACTTCTTCACCTTGGTCTATTTTAACCTACTTCTTCACCTTGGTCTATTTTAACCTACTTCTTCACCTTGGTCTATTTTAACCTACTTCTTCAGGTGAGCATCTCTCGCCCTAAGTTACAGGAATCCTCTCGTACGGTAATCATAAGATTAAACTGCTTTCGAACATAGTTTTCAAGTTCACAAACATTATGAATATGTGCGCGTGTGTGTGTGTGTTTGAGAGAGAGAGAGAGAGAGAGAGAGAGAGAGAGAGAGAGAGAGAGAGAGGGGCATCTAGGCTGTTTTATCCCAGATGGAAGTATTAATCTATTTTAAGACAGAAGCACCGAAAACAAGTTCTCCCAACCTAAACATACACAACACTCTCTCACTCTCTCTCTCTCTCTCTCTCTCTCTCTCTCTCCTCTCTATCTCTCTCTCACTCACTCTCTCTCTCTCTCATAAACGCTTCAGACAAACTTCACGTCTGCGAGCATTGATTAAGAATGACAGAAGCAAAGGATGAAAAAGAAACCAGAAATAAAAAGGAACTGTGAAGAAAATATGATGGACAGAGGATAAGAAAAAAAAAAGGGGGGGGGGGAGGGGGAAACCATGAAAACTGAGAAAAAGTGCGAGACATCATAACAAAAGAACAATGAAAGGAAACTCGGAACGCGCAAAAAGAAAACAATATCGTGAGGAACAAGGCTGAGACCAGACAACAATACCCGCTGCTTTATTCTGGGAATATGCAACAGCTGGCTCCAAGAAACTGCCATTTCCTTCCTCCTCCTCCTCCTCCTCCTCCTCCTCCTCCTCCTCCTCCCCCTCCTCCTAGGAGATTAAACCTCCTCCTACCTCTAGGGAGATTAAAAAAAAAAAAAAAAAAAAAACTGGAGAATCACGAGTGGAAAGTTGTGCTCCTGACGTTATTAATGATTAATAGTGGATAGTCATGACGGTTTACGCATTTGGGATGGAGTTGCTACCCTCACGCCCCATTTTAATATTGGTTGCACAACCCGGGTGAAAAACTGAGAGCCGATATGAATCTTCGCGTTTGTGTGCAAGCGGCAGCTGGTCATTGTGAGGCCTGAGAGAGAGAGAGAGAGAGAGAGAGAGAGAGAGAGAATGCTCCACGGTCTCTTCGGAGCAATCGAGTTCTCTGTGCAGCGTGTAATGCTGTATGAAACAATCAGCCACGGCCCATGGAGCTCTCAGCCACCAGCCAATGACATTTTCAGGCACGGCCCGTTGGTGGGCTGTGCTGTTGGTGCCTACAGCGGTGCCAGAAGCACGACCATGGTTAATTTTAAACATTAAATAAAATCAATATTACTGAGGCTAGAAGACTGCTACTTTCTATCTTTCATAGCTGTAGGGTGGATCATTAACATACCGATTTGCAACCCTCTGGCCTCAGCAGTTATTAAGATGTGAGGGCAGACGGACGAACAGACAAACAGCCATCTCAATAGGTTTTTTTTTTTTTTTTTACATCAAACTCAAAACTGAAAACTTATTTCGTGAGGGCATAGTTCTCTACAGATTACGTTTTAACGAAACTCAAGTACTACATGTGTTTTTTTTACGTTTACACTCAATTAATATCGATGAACAATCATGATGCTGACAAATTTCTGTAATAGCACAATTTTTTTTTTTTTACTCGGGATACGGAAATATGGGTTTGCAACATCAGTTAAAAACTGACCTAAAAGAAGTTCACCTGGCACAAAGCCAAAGTGTCCATCCACAGAGACACACGAACCGAAAACGAAAAAAAGGGAAACCCCGTAAAAAAAAAAAAAAAAAAAAAAAATTAAAAAAAAAAAAAAAAAAAAAAAAAAAAAGCGGCGCTAATATAAACATATAGCAAAATAAAACAAGAAATATCTAGAAAGGCAGCATGCAGAGGAAATGACGGAAAATCCCATTAAAAGAATAAGAAAAAAATATAGGAAATAGATAAAGAAAAGAGTCCAGCGTTTCGCGTGTCCCTGCCGTCATTCTGGTCCTCTTTAAATATACTCTCCGGTTGGGGGAACAAACAAAGGACATTTTCGTTCCACTCTGTCAGTCAGAAAGGTTAGGAACGCCAAATACTTCATAATTACCTTCAAATGGCAAAAGGCTTACCTTCCATTCTAAAAATAGCATTCTTATTATTATTATTTCGGTAGATGGGACCTATTCACACGGAACAAGCACACAAGGACCATTGACCTGAAATCTAAGTTTCCAAAGAATGTTGGTTTCAGCCTCCTACCGCCGACTCCGCACTGCAGCAGTAACTGATCATGATACAGACCCAGTGATTTTACAGTGCCCTGGTGGGAGACGCGAACCCGTAACATCTGAGTGGCATACCATGACACTAACCACTATACAGGTAGAGCTGTCTTGCAACATTTTCCCGTCGCACACCCGTGCCGACAAAAGTAACGGCGAACTTTAGTTATTTGGCAACCATATCGTACTTTAATATCTCTTGTACAATTATGATGTGCATCACTTATTCATAAGTTCAGTGCTTCTTGAATGTTAAAGAATGTGGGTAAAATATAGGGTAAAGTAAAAGTGATTCTTTGTCTTTGTTCCATTCTGTAAATGTAACCAATTATGTTCACAATAAAAATGAAGCCTCCCAGTACAGTCTGGTGTGTGTCGTGTTTTTACTTAGCATGGAACCAGTGGTTATTCAGCAACGGGGCCAACGGCTTTACGTGACTTTCGAACCACGTCTAGAGTGAACTTCTATCACCAGAAACGCACATCTCTGACCCCTCAATGGAATGCCTGAGAATCAAACTCGCGGCCACCGAGAGGGCAAGCAAAGACCATACCAACCACGCCACTGAGGCTTTAGTATTGTCTGGTATCAACAGATCTAACCCATTCATCATTATCGTGGATTTGCATATTGCTTTCAGATTTGCACAGTTCCTCGCTATTAGAGTCGGTTGCCTACTCACCTACCGATCTGTTAGCCCGAGTTCGTTCCCAGCTGCAGCCAGCGCGGAATCAAAGGAATGTATATCTGGCGATTAGAAATTAGTTTCTCGAGATGATGTGGTTCAGATCCCACAGTAAGCTGTAGGTCCCGTTGCTAAATAACCAATTGGCTCCTAGAAACGTAAATAAAAATATCTAATTGTTTTGGTAAGTATTTTTTTGTACTTAATTCGATATTTTACTTCGCTTATTCAACTTTCTTTTTAATAATGTGGTGAATTAAAACTATACAAGCTTTATACTGTCACCGAATTTGTAAACTACCGTGGAAAATATATAGTAATTTTGCATATTACTCAAAAGAACTACATATCTACATAACTCTAATATATTATACTATATATATATATATATATTATATATATATATATATATATATATATATATCAAAATATATATCCATATATATATATATATATCTATATATATATATATATATATATATATATATATACATACATATATAATATATATATATATACATAAATATATATATATATATATATATATATATATATAATATATATATATAAGCAATCGAATAATACACATATTTATCATAAAAGTTTACCGATCAAATCACTTATCGATATTCCAAAACCTGTAACACGACAAGCATAACCATCACCATCATTAATATAAAAAAAATACATAAATAAAAAAAAATAAAAGTCCAAGCGTGAAAAAAAAATGCTTAAAACCTATTTCCACGAAGAAGCTGCTGCAAAATTATGTCACCTGATACGAAAAGCATCCCCCCCCTCTCCGCCCCCCCCCCCACCCCAAACCTCACTACACACAAGCCCCCATCAAGAAGCGTTCCTCCATCCCCATCCTCCTCCCTTTAAGCCTTCCTTTGAGAAGAAAAGGAGAAAAACGGGATGTTCTCATTAAGGAAGCACCACTAGATGAGACGGGGAGCCAAGACGAGATCTGGAGATAACGACCAAACCGTTTACATTGGAGTGTCTCTAAATGGACTCCTTTCCTTTCCTTTCTTTCCTGTAAGGAGAGAGCAGATTCTTCATCTGAAACAGCGCAGATTCACACTCCGAAGGAGACAGTCCGTAAGAGTCCTACACTTCCTATATGTTCATGTTTATAGTAGATTCCTATCTACTCTAAACAAGAGATGGTGGATTCCTTCTCAGCGAAAGAGCAAGAGTAGATTCTTCCTTCTCCTCAGAGAGAGAGAGAGAGAGAGAGAGAGAGAGAGAGAGAGAGAGAGAGAGAGAGAGAGAGAGTAGATTCCTCCTCTAAGAGACAACAGAATCCTGCTCACATAAAATAAAATTAGTAGACTGATACAAATTAACTATATTCCCTCGTCTGTAATGTAATAACGGCGTTAAATCAAAAGGGTACTTATTAGCTGAAGAAAACTCTAAGGGTGTGGTTGCCAACCCCGGGCCCTGAATATCAATTCGAATGATGCCGAAATGTAGTCTACATTTACGAAAAGGATGATAGCAGCATTATGGAAAACCCACTGCCACCGTGGAAATGTCCTTTTTGTGAGATAAATAAAGAATACTAAGAAAATATAACTTCAACCCGATACTATATGCTAAAAGGCAGTAAACGATCGTTAAAAGCCACTAGACATTTACCAATAAACCCTTTATTGCATAAACGTGACAAACGTCTCTTTAGGAATAATCAACGAAAGACAACTTCTAAATGTCACTGTAACAGACCAGTCTTTCGAGGATGATCATCTATTTAAAACCTGAGCAAAATTAAAGCTCCAGCTCATTAACGCCGGTAGCAAAAAAAATCGGAGATCCACAAATGAATAAATAAACAAGTTTAAAGCTAGCGCCCCTCTTTGAACACGGCAACTTGAACCAGAGTGCAGCTCTCTCAAGTCGA
>NC_087211.1:77899216-77936716 GCF_015104395.2 Macrobrachium nipponense | reverse complement strand
AATGGTCTTTTTCCCCATAATACCCCCCTCTTCAAAAATGTTTTATTGACACGTTAGGGAAGAGAAACAACCTATTTGAAACAACGAAATAAACATATGACTGGAATCTTAATGGTTTGTTTTGTTCCTACTCCTATGGTTTCAAATAAGGTTTCTGGTAGAGGGACTACGAATACATACAAGAATAAATGGAAGACGCTGCGTGGTTAAATAAATATTTCTAGTAATGACAGCAAAACTTCCATGAAGCATCCATACAGCTTTAGTACGGTTATGAATACTTTGTGTGGTTAAACTACTTAATAATAATAATAGTAATAATAATATCTTTACATTATAATCTATACAAAATGTTAAGGAAAATAACAGAAAACACTTCATGTGGTAATAATAATCAAAGCCAACTTTCATAGAGTCTTAGGCTACCCGTAAATATCAAACGATCACTGTCGCCTAAGCTAATCACCTGGTCTTTGGGTTTTAACCATGTCAGATAATGCAGCCTGGATTCCACCCAATTTCCGACATATCAGTGCTACACACTTTACACTTGTAAAGACACGTTTTGGTATTACTCTGACAAGTGGCGTTAGCGGGAAGTTTCGTAGCAGACGACACATAATTGCACGCAAAAACACGAAAAGAAAATTAGTGAATAGACACAAACGCGCCCGCACTCGTCGAAGACTGGATATTTCCCAGGTTAAATGATTTACGTTGATAGCTTTTTAGTTCTACGTAAAAGAACTATTGTGCTGGCTTTTTCTGTCCGTCCGTCCGCTCAAATCTAAAATACTAGAGGCTAGAGGGCTGCAAATTGGTATTTTGATCTTCCACCCTCCAATCATCAAGCATATTTAACTGCAACCCTCTAACCTCACTATTTTTTTTTTTTTTTTTTAAAGTAGGTTAAAATTAGCCATGGATCGTGCATCTGGCAGCACTTTCCGGAGGCATGGGACAAACCCTAAAGGGCTGTCCACACTAGGAAACATTGTAAACAATGTTTCCTGCCTTGACCTTGGTTGTCGTCAGGTATATAATGTGTATATATATATATATGTATATATATATAATATATATATATATATATATATATATATATATATATATGTATATATGTGTATATATATATATATATATATATATATATATATATATATATATATATATATATATGTATATATGTATATATATATATATATATATATATATATATATATATATATATATATATATATATATATATACACACACAGAAACATTAAACGTTTTCCAATCTGGATGGGAAACGAATATGCAGTAAAAAGTGTTAGCAAACTTTGTTTGCAACAATGTTTCCTAAAGTGGAAAGGACTTTACTCTTACTGTATCTAGTGAACGACTGAAACGCTGCCGATCATAGCTGTTAATTTTAAACAGCATTATACGTTGTACAGAAAACTTGATTGCCCCGAAGAAAATTCGACGCATTTTTTATTTGTTATTGGGACCAGTCTCGCCAAAAATAAGATATTGTTATTACTATAATAATAAGAACCTTCCAACATCAATCACTAAGATGTTGTTACAACTCTTAGTTGCTCAATATACAAAATACAACATTTCTACTTTGCCCTAACACCTCTCTCTCTCTCTCTCTCTCTCTCTCTCTCTCTCTCTCTCTCTCTCTCTCTCTTCTTCTTCTTCTTCCATCAACGTGTGTATGTATATGTATGCATTAAGCTACAAAATGTCCTTCGATATGAAAATTCGCTCTACCTCGGAATTAATATATTTTCATGTATGTTAATATATGTTAACCGAAGGGGAATTTTTCATTGATAATAATTTCGTCCTCTCACCGATTAGAACCAGCGCACAGAGGAGAAAATCAGGATTCAGTGACGCGTAAGCCGACCAGGTTAACATACATAAAAAATATTTCAATTCCGAGGTAGAGCGAACTGGATATTAAAGGACATTTGTAGCTTAATGCATGTATATGAATCACGGTATATGATAACATTGATTATATGTATATATAAGTATAACATATATATAATATATATATATATATATATATATATATATATATATATATATATATTACCTTTAACAATAGGCCAAGAATTCTAACTCGATGGTCATGATCACTTTTAATTAAAAATAGCTTTTAACACTAATTGCAATATTGCTGACATTACTTTTATAATGATACCAAATCCACATTCTGAGCTTATCTTAAATTATACGAATGACTGGTCCATCTTTTCACTCTGTAACCCGGATGCTCGTAAGTACTTAAGTATGTATGTGGATGTACGTGCGTCGCCAAAACAAGTACCGAGATCATCCTCCACCAAACTATACTACCCTCCCACCCATATCTCCCTTTAAAATAAAATAAAAAAAAAAGATAAAAAAAAAAGTCAGCAAGTATTTTTGTCCACCTGAACCAACTGGCCTGGTGTAGAAACAACAGCTCTTGGCCAAACCTCTGGACGATTCGCGTCGTCCAAGGAATCTGGCATCGCTGCTATAACCACTGACACACACACACACACACACACGCTCGCTATCGGTATCAAAACGTGCACACACACATTAATGATGATTTTGAATTCCAAACCCACACGCGCCCACACATATGCATACATATGCTTAGTATCAATATTGAAACGACTCCAAATGGACTCGGTGGCCGCCTCTCTTCTTGTCAGGTACTTGCTGTATTTTCGCTCCTCGGCAAAGTGGTCTCTTCCGCAGGTTTAGTAGACTCGACTCCAAATCTGACACGAGACCCGAACCGCTCAACAACAATAGCATTCTATTTTGAGTCGGCTGATGATACAACAACGAGGTATGGGGCGTCGGAAGAATAACTGTGCAGGTGAAGTGATAACGAGTGATAATAAATTCCCAGAGGATAAAGGCAGAATTTTCTCCGAAAAAAAATCTAATGCCACTTGGCTATAGTAGATTCACATCAACCGTGCATTTAATGTCCTGATTGGTTGTTGATAAGCCAATCACAGGGCTGGAAATTCTCAGTCTCTTTCGAGAGTTCACAGAGGGATATTTTGGAAAGACTTATCCCTCAGGAGAGACGGAACATACATCCTTCCCGTGTGAACTCTCGAGAGACAGTTTCCAGCCCTGTGACTGGCTTATCAACAACCAATCAGGAGCGTCGTAAGGGAACTGGCCTACACATTAAATGCACGATTGATGTGAATCTACTATAGCAATAAATATGTAACTGATTGTCATTTCACGTATACATACAGGCGATACATATTATCATTATTAAAACTTACATAAGCCATTCTGATCATGTTAACAGGAAAAACACACATGCTGGTATCTGTAGCAAAACTATGAAGACGCAAAATATGCAACTATCGGTACACACACAGAATTAAACATACGCATATATATACTTACGCAAAAAATGCCAAGGCATCATTCACCCCAAATTATCGAAGCAAAACACACGTACAAACAGACAAAATGCCCTGGACGCTAGCGATGGCATCCCCCTCTCTCTCTCTCTCTCTCTCTCTCTCTCTCTCTCTCTCTCTCTCTCTCTCTCTCTCTCTCTCACACACACACACACACACACACAAAGGCACAAGTCACTTCAACGAGCAAAAAGGAGGTGAACAATTGAGATCAACTTATCGTTAATTGCCTGAGATATGTAAATAAGATAACATGACGCATAAATCGTTTATTCTGCGCCATAATAATAAGAACGAAACATTTTCCCACCCGATATTTAAAGAGGATGTAATCCAGCAAGCTTAATGACGTCAAGTAACGAAAAACAGGACAAATTGCTGATAGTCTGGTGCCAGAGGAAACTTGATGCAATCTTCTACCAGATGCATTTCGAGGTTCGAGTCCAAAAGCAAAGACGAAATATTACAAAGTTAGGCAAAAGGCTAGCACTGGGATCTACGAGGTCATTCAGCGCTGAAACGGAAATTGACAGTAAAAGGCGTAACAGGAAGAAGAAGACCTCGCAGTGCACTATGAATCAATTGTTAGGGGAGGATGGAAAGTAGATGGACGAAAGAGAATATGAAAGGAGGTACGGTAAACGAAACGAAAGGGATTGCAGCTATAGGCACGCTGCAGAGAACTGTGAGTAATGTCTACAGTGACTTCAATTCAGATCCCCGACTTGTGCTAAATCAGGTTGGTCGTCGCCGTTTTCACACATCATATCCGAACAGTCTTATAATTTGATCGAAACTATCCATCTTCAAAACCTGGTTCCTTGTTATCATTTTATCCTTTATTTCCGATTTCTTTTTGAATAATGTAGCCAAGAATTTTCTCCTTATACATAGGCTCGTCTCTTCTTATTTAATTGATGGTTTACAGACTAATTTTCTTATAATTCCAAATGTACCTCTTTCATTAATTGGGATCTTGCTTCCTTTTTCATAAATCAGGTTGCTATAGTAGATTCACATCAACCGTGAATCTGATGTCTAAGTCAATCAAAGGGCTGGAAACTCTCACTCTCTCTTTCGAGATAGTTCACATAGGCAGGATGTATGTTCCACCTCTCCTGAGGGATACTTTTGAAAGACGTATCCCTCAGCTCAGGAGGAACGTATATCCTGCCTATGTGAATTCTCTCGAAAGACAGAGTTGCCAGCCCTGTGAGTGGCTTATCAACAGCCAATCAGGAGCGTCGTAAGGGACTGGCCTGGACATCTGATGCACGATCGATGTGAATCTACTATAGTTTGTCTGCGCATTAATCGGGTCCGTAACTTCCTCTTTTACAGGTGAATTTCCAGCCTTCTCTTCTCAAAAATAGAGGCCTGAAAAAAAGGTTTCCTTTTTTCAATAATAACCCCAAATTCGTCTGCGTTTTAAGGAGTTTTTGGAACAATTTATGAGAAAAAAAAATCAAGCACTTGTTTCATGAAAAACATATTGGACGAACTGAATTATGGGTAATTGTTGAAAAAAGGAAACCTAAGTTCAACCAATATGTTTTTGATTTCTACTACGTCTCATAAATCGTTCCAAAAATTCCTCCTTAAAAGGCAGGTGCCCTAATTTGCCTGATAATTAGTTTAACCTCCAAAAAAAATCCTATTTGTATCTCCAGCAGAATTTTTTCTTATAAAGTCTAATATATGCAAGAGTTGCCTACCTGGGAGAACGAAGTAAGCCATTCAATTAACTGGGAGAGTAACTTGAGTGTCAAAGGTTATGGCCGAGAGGCACAATATTCATTTCAGTCCATAAAACATAAATGAAATGCCAAAATTGAAGGAAAGCACCTCTGACCTTTTAGAGAGAGAGAGAGAGAGAGAGAGAGAGAGAGAGAGAGCGGTTACCACCTACGACCAATGAAAACACCGAAACCTCTTGGTCTACAGCACGTGGATTAAGACCTTCCCCAATTCAACCTTTTCAACCCTTGGCTGGATGCCACGGAGTCTGAGACGTGTACCTCTAAAAAATGCGACCTCTACCAGACACGAGATGCTTCAACACTGTCCTATCAAAAAGAACTCGCAGGCTGTTTAGCGTTACACACAGACGCAACTGCAGATATAAGCACCCATTAAATGAAACGAGAGAGAGAGAGAGATGCAGTCCTTACATACATTACTCCTGAATTGTTGAATAAATTACTAAAATCATAGTCAGTTGGTGACATATTTTGCAGTTAAAATAAATGCCATTTAGGACCTGCATTAACACACAAATTAAAACAAAAGGATTGTTACTTTGCTGGAATACTTCGATAAACTACCAGAATTACTACATATTCAACACCTAATGCCAAAAAACATATTTAGCAAATCACAGTACACGAAATATCTTCCTGTCCTTTTAAGGCCTATGACATCTTTGTCTCAGCATCAGTGATCTAATAATAAAAATGTTAAGATCACCTAGAGAGAGAGAGAGAGAGAGAGAGAGAGGACCGCCGCCGCAGATGCACAGGAAGATCTATCAAACAAATACTTAATAATCCATAACGGAAGGAACTTGCCTCCAGCCATGCCAATCAGCGAAGCGTTCCTTAGGGAGCTTTAACGTTCCTTTACATCAAAAAGAAGAAAAAGGACACAAAAAGTACGAAGGCGTCCCTTTCTTCGAACCTCCTCTAGAGAGAGATCTGTTAAGATTTTTTCCTCCAAGTTTGTCTCTTTTTTTTTTCATTTTTTATTTTTCTCCTTTCATCCAACTCGCATCCAACGCGAGACACATGATCAAAGGCCAATGACACCCTAGAGAGAGAGGGGCCCTGAGAACATCATCTTCCGGGGACTCTGCGCTCTCGGCTCCGTCTACCCTCCCTCCGGTTTAGGCTGCCTGATCATGACTGACACACAGGCGAGAAAGAAAAGGGCGTGAATATATGTAATGAGAGAGAGAGAGAGAGAGAGAGAGAGAGAGAGAGAGAGAGAGAGAGAGAGAGAGAGAGAGAGAGAGAGAATAAGTCCAGGGAAAAGAGTCCGACGCATAACAGAAATGGCACAAACCAGAAATGGCACAACTGAGTTTTCCATTAAAACTGATGACGAAAACTATAAAATGCATAAAATATTGAAATTGGCACTTTATTTACTCCCACAGAGAGTTGACTTTTCCACAGAAAACATTAAAAATAAACTTCAAAGTGTGTGTATGTATGTGTGTGTGTGTGTGCGCGCGCGCGCGTGTGTACACTTCCTCTTCCTGCTTGGTATATTCAACACACACATCCTTATGAACAGAGAGACTCGTACAATTATGAGTAGATTGTTATCATACTACGGCGTAAAATAACGATCTATTCAAATATCATAAGACTCACGAAAAATGAATTAAAATGGATATCGCATTAACGAGATTTCATGCTTAGCCATTCTGCATCATCTAGGTGACACCATCTAATAGCAACCTCCGATAACAACGCCACTTTTTGTAACTTGAAACTGCAGAAGATAACACGGCCAGATTATTTTATAATGGAAAGGCTGCAGATAAGCAAGTCGTTTTTTGCAACTTGAAATTTCAGCATTTTGGGCAGTTTTAGTAGTACAGCAGATAAGCGGAGCATTTTGTGTAAAACATACAATACCGACGATAAGCGGAGGACTTAGCTTGCATTAAAATACAACAAATGTAAAAAGACGCGTGTCTTTGAAAACCTTTATTTATTTGGCGAATTACAAATGTGGGTAGGAGTCTTCGCTGTATCTTTAGATACCTAAGTAGAGGAAAAACGGTCGTAGTATCAGAAAGTCTTAATAAAATCAGTCAGTGCTTCTACGGAAAGACTTATAGAGGGAAGATAAAACATCGCAAACTAATTTTGCTTTATTTAGTGGATAGAAGATCATTTGGATGTAAGTAGTCGACTGATTGGTGATTGGCTGACAGGCATGCTGACGTCGGGAGCTAATTTCATTTCGGATTTCCTAATAGAACTGTAATAAGTTTAGGCAGCCATATTACCCAGATGATGTTTAAAACGTAAAACTTTGAAGTTTATTCTATCCAGTAAAATCTGCTTCAGCTTCTCAGATCTGTGTATTATAAACAGAAAGCGGCTTAAACGCCAGCTATTTAAGAGAGAGGGAAAAAATCAAGTGCGTTACACTCCCAAGATAATTTTCGTGAAACAAAAGACATAAGAAATGAAAGCAACGTCTCTGCACTTGAACTAACGTGTATAAAATATAACAAGTAAAAAATGCGCCGAAGTTTCTTCGGCGCAACTGAGTTTTCTATATAGTTTATAATGCTGTATGAAACTTTCAGGCACGGCCCGGTGGTGGTTTGTGTTTTTGGCACCTATAGCAGTGCCAGATGCCCGATCATGGCTAACTTTAACCTTAAATAAAATAAAAACTACTCATGTTAGAGGGCTGCAATTCGGTAGGTTTGATAATTGGAGGGTGGATGACCAACATACCAATTTGCAGCCCTCTAGCCTCAGTAGTTTTTAAGATCTGAGGCCGGACAGAAAAATAGCCATCTCAAGTTTTCTTTTACGTAAAATTAAAAAGGCAAAAATTCATTCAGTGTCTCCCATTCCAGACAGTGGACTGAGCGTAAGCAAAATGACCGACATTGAAACAAAAAAAGATGACTAACTACAGTAAACGACAGTAGCAGGTACCAGTGCGTGAGGTGGCGTCGCCTGATTTGTCGACATCAAGAAATGGGGAAAACAGGCGCTGAAAGGCGCTTCAAGCAACAAGTACAAAACTTCAAATCAGCCCACGGGACTAACATGATCACCCTCCATTAATAACTTCATTAATTAATATCCACCCGTATATTCGCTCCCACGCTACTATCACTCTCATACTACAACTATTACAACAACAGGCGGCGCATTTCTACAGCAACTTCCCTCGCCCACAAAGCCATCAACTAATTACACGAAGCGCAAGAGCCGCCCACCCCCCCCAACCCCCCGCCCTAACAGCCAGAAAGTTGCTGTCTCCGTATGCCATGTGCGTGCGTGCGTGCGTGTGATGTACACGTTTGTATGCATGTGTATAAATGCATGTGTGGACGAGATCAATATGGCAGCCACGAGGCAGGTAACGACGCCGCGCTCTCGGCGGCTCTCCCCCACCTGAGCTCCGCCTTACCCACACCCCCTCCACCCACAGGACGCTCGCCCCCCCCCCCACCCCCCCACACAAACACCGGCCACCCTAACCCCCAACCAACCCTCATCCTTTATGACATCCCTTCATGACAAACAATACTTGATGTTTTTAACGCCCACGGGCGCCACCGCCAACTCATGTGCGACCCCATACAATGATATCAAGGGCTCTCTTCTTCTTCAATGCTTCATCATCTGCCCACATCCCGTGTGTCAGAGGAGTGTGGCACCGGCGGCACCGGCAGCGGTGCCTTTCGTCCCATTAGTATGGCAACCACCTGTTTCACTCACTCACTTTTAAGTGAGGACTGTAAGGGATTAGATCTTTCGAGATCCAAATGCTGAATGCTGCTATGCGCATCTAGGAAAGCTTAGAAAAAAAACAAAAATAAATGGAATCTGCGTTCATGCGCGCTTATATATATATATATATATATTATATATATATATATATATATCATATATATATATATATATATGTATATATACATATATGATATATATATATTTAGCCAAGGCCACAGGAAAAATAAAGGAAGGAGTACCGAGCGCTTTCGTGTTATTTCAACACATTATATACCTCGAAAATGTGCTGAAATAACACGAAAGCGCTCGGTACTCCTTCCTTTACTTTTCCTGTGGCCTTGGGATAAATATATTGTCACGCGCTATTTAGTGACATATAAGTGTATGTATAATATATATATATAATATATTATATATATACTATAAGATATATATATATATATATATATATATATATATATACATACATATATACGCATTAAGCTATAAATGTCCTTTAACACCAAATTCGCTATAACTCGAATTAATATACTTTCATATATGTTAACCGAAGGGAAATTTTTTTTAGTCAAATAGGATATTAGTCGGCTCAAGGGCGCGAACCACGGAATCAGGCATTCAGGAAGCAGTGTAGCTCTTTTACGGTGATGTGATAAGATATATATATATATATATATATATATATATATTATATATATATATATATATACAGTCACCTATGTTAAGACCGTATTACATAATATTATTATACTAAGTACACGGGAAAATATGTTTCTTGCATAATGAAAGCAAATTATGAAGTTCAGTGATGGTATCAATTACTTATCAAAATTTAAGCACACAATATACATATAAACAGACATAAATATATATATATATATATATATATATATATATATATATATATATATATATATATATATATATATATTATATATATATATAATATATATATATACACATATATACACATATATACAAATCCCTAGCAACAGACGAAAACAATTCGGGCATAAAACAAGTGAGGAGAGGCGCCTCATCGATAAACCTAACCTGGTACCACACGCAGCAATCATCAAAGCCATCTATGGGGAGCCGAGCTGGTCCTACCCTTGAGATGTCTCGTCGACGAATCCCATAGATGACGGTAACTCGCGTCTGCATACTTCTTCCCGACAGGTAGCTTTCTTATCTCCCGTAGGGGGCATATAAAATATTCTTATCACGTTTGACAACGAAGTGGCCGTGAGTATCTTAATGGAGCCCGAGGGAGATAAGCGTCGGGACTACGGAACAGCTTAACAACAATGAACCGAAAGGGAAAGACGTCTAAACATAGCCAAAAAATTACATTTTTTATAAATTAAGAACATCATACAGCAATATATAAACGCATTCAACATTCGAGAGGAGAGAGAGAGAGAGAGAGAGAGAGAGAGAGAGAGAGAGAGAGAGAGAGAGAGAGATTCCCTGCCTTATTCATAAACACTGATCCTAACCCCGATTAATTGGAACAGCGGCGCGATTCGTTTACAAATCAAACTTACCACGCAGCCCAGGTGACCCATAAACTAGTAATTACTTCCTGTCACTGATATTACGCCGCTAACCGTTATCTCGTAATGCCAAGTTCCCAAACAGATCTGGGATCCCAATAGCCTCAGTCGGATTCCACTGACCTCAAACTTTTTTTTCTTTATGTGTGTGTGTGTGTGTGGTGTGTGTGTGTGAGTGTGTGTGTAGAGAGAGAAAGCTGGTTGTAAGGGTACCAACTCCCCCGTGAATAT
The DNA here is from genome assembly GCF_015104395.2 of Macrobrachium nipponense. Classification (NCBI taxonomy): domain Eukaryota; kingdom Metazoa; phylum Arthropoda; class Malacostraca; order Decapoda; family Palaemonidae; genus Macrobrachium; species Macrobrachium nipponense. The sequence continues at coordinate 77,925,994 of NC_087211.1, read as the reverse complement.
GATACACTTCAGAAACAGCTTGACTACAGGGTCAAACATTTCAGAATGAAATGTAAAGATAGGTTTTACACAATTATGAATATGAAGTCACGCTTGTTAAAGTATTATGAATGTAAAGGCAGGCTTTAAAACAATTTTAAATACGAAATACCTTTCAGAAATGTCGTGAAAATGAAGGAAGGTTTTACATCATCGAGGTAAAATTAATTACTCTTCTATAACATCAAGGAAAAAGGAATTACTCTTCTAAACCATCAAGGTAAAATAAATTATTCTTCTTATCATCAAGGCAAAATAAATTATTCTTCTAAACCATCAAGGCAAAATAAATTATCCTTCTTATCATCAAGGCAAAATAAATTATTATTGTACATCATCAGGGCAAAATAAATTATTCCTCATGATGTCTAATATCAAATTTGTAATAAACAGTAATACATAACAATTACAAACTGACTGGATACAGCTGGTCAGTCATTCAGGTTCAGAAACTCATAAGGAAAAAAAATTGTGCTTAAGCTCTCTTAAACAAAACGCAACGTGAAATTTAAAAGCAAAGGAACAAAAGTTACTAAGCAATTAAGACATTCTTAACCTCGATCAAGCTATTGAGAGAGAGAGAGAGAGAGAGAGAGAGAGAGAGAGAGAGAGAGAGAGAGAAAGCAATTATCCATTTGCCATCTACTCCAAGTGACGGGAGTTAACATCATCAAACATGTACGTATGTAAAAACGTCAAGAGATGTCGCCCAGAACAAACACATTTAATTTCCAATATCAAACACACCTGACCTTTGCCTTATACCACTACCATGACACAATGTAACATGAACACTTCCCTGCGGAAACTAAATCTCTCTCTCTCTCTCTCTCTCTCTCTCTCTCTCTCTCTCTCTCTCTCTCTCTCTCTCTCTCAGAGGGATAGGGTTGGAGTTTGTCTCAACCTGTAAAGGACGGGCTAGAACATTCTCTTAAAAAAACGTGATTTCTCTCTCTCTCTCTCTCTAAGAACGCGGTGTCTCTCACTCTTCAAGGGACTGGACTAGAACATAATCTTGAAAGGTACATGGCTTCTCTCTCTCTCTCTCTCTCTCTCTCTCTCTCTCTCTCTCTCTCTCTCTCTCTCTCTCTCTCCAAACGGACTGGTAGTTAACGTTAAATGCCAAAAGCTGATGACAAACATAAGCCGCGGGCCATGTGATGTCCAGCCTTTGAATAACAATATCCTCCATCAATAGATATATGTTTTTAAGTATTCATAGGACTGTTTAACGTCTCTAATTGAAAACATGTTGGCCAAACTGATATTGTATTCAGAAAACACGTCGGGTAAATTTACACTCAGTTTTTGTTGTACCCAAAACATAGATAGAGGTCCTTTGACCAACCCTTCCTTTCACAGAGGAGTCCAGCTCAAATTGGGTTTATTTTCTTTAATCGTTTTATTTGGGCACAATTTACTCAACGGTTCATGATAACATTTTAGAGAAAAGATCCCGTGCCTATTTACTTCCTACGGCTCTGCCTCCTTGTATTATATCAACGCGTTTGATGGCACACCATCCATGCTCTCCTCTTGAAAATATCGGTCCAGTCAACTTCTGCCACATTAGCCTAGCGGCTTCCATATGCAGCTACAATCCGTACTGGAATCAGCGCACAGATAGGGTATGCTCACTCATACCAATACGTGAGTGTGCATACGTGTATATAAATGTATGTACAAATGAAGTGTTGCTATATAACGAATATTCAAACATCACGGCAAAAACTAAACATCATGAGAGAAAGACGGGTTGCAGTTTAGCATTGTACCACATAATACGGTTTTCCTTACCATCTAGACACTAGGTTCTGGCTCAGTCCAGCAGCTGCATTTTCCAAGAAACCAGCAAATGGACAGTATGTTCGATATGCAGTCACTCAGACCCTAATCCAGTGAGTTACAATCACCAAGAGTCCAGTTCATGGTACCTATACTCACCATGAACCCATTCCATTATGAGTACAATACCTCAAGAACCGAGCACATGATTGTTACAGTCAGAAAAACTCTGCCCACAGCCGGTTGTATCAACAAACCCCAACCAGCGGTGGGTACAGATGACAATAACCCATCCAATAGTGGGGGCATTCCCCTAGAACCCAACAGCTTGGAGGTATAGTCACCAAGAAACCCAGCCCACAGTGGGGACACCCACGAATACACCCCGTAGATGTTACATAGAGCCTTTAGCAGGTACAATCACCAAGAACCCAACCAGTGGTATGTACAGTCCCAAAACCACTACTCCATAGTTGGGACATTCAGCAAAAGCCTAACCCACGGTGGGTAAAATCACCAAGAACCAACCCCAGGGTAGATATACTAGTAGTCATCAAAAACACCATTCATGGCAAGTAAAATCACCAAGACCCCAACCCATTGCTGGTACAGTCTATTGAACCAACTCATGAAAAGTACAATCACCAGTGCCTAACACCTATTAGGAACAATCAGCAAAAAAGTAAATAAATAAATAAATAAATCATGGAAGGTAGTATTACCATGAACACAGCTCATGACATTAGACCTAACTCATGGTGGGTACAATCATGAAAACCCCACATTATGTCAGATATATTCACTAAGAACCCGACCAGTAGCAGGTACAATCACTAAAAACCCAGCGCATTGTGGGATCGGAGAACATAGTCAACTACAGCCCAGCTTATTGCAGGAAAAATCAACAAGGACCAAGGCTGTGGCAGATACAGTTAACTAGAACCAGATCACTGCATGAAAAATCAACAAGGAAGCAAGTCATGGCAGGTACCGTCGACAAAACGTCAAAGAAGACCTAGGCCGCAACAGATACAGTTCACTAAAATCACCTGATTGCAGGAAAGTCAACAAGGACCCAGGCCATGGAAGGTACAGTCAACATGCTGCTACAGTCACCTAGAACTCACCTCATTGCAGGAAAAGTCGCCAACGACCTAGGCTGAGGCAGGTACAGTCGACTAAAACCCACTTCATTGCAGGAAAAGTCAACAAGGACCCAGGCCATAATTGATACAGTCATTGCAGGAAAAGTCAACAAGGACCTAGGCTGTGGCAGGTACAGTCAACTAGAACTAACTCAGTACAAGTAAAGTCAACAGGAACCTAAGCTATGGCAGTTACAGTCAACTAGAACTCACCTCATTGCAAGAAAAGTTAACAAGGACCTGGGCCGTGGCAGCTACAGTCTACTAAAACCTATCTCATTACAAGAAAAGTTAAAAAACTACCTGAGCCGTGGCAGGTTAAGTCAACAAGGACCTAGGCTGCGGCAGGCACATTCAACTAGTACCCACCTCACTGCAGGAATTGTCAGTTAACTAGAACCACCTCAATGCAAGAAAAGTCAACAAGGCCCCAATCCATGACAGGTACAGTCAACTAAACCCCACTTCATTGCAGAAAATGTTAAGAAGGACCTAGGCTGTGGCAGGTACAGTCAACTAAAACTCGCCTCACTGCAGAAAACGTCAACAAGGACCCACGCCGTGGCAGGTAGTCACCAAGGACCGAACCCATGATGGTATAGTCTGCAAGAACCAACCCTTGGTTGTTCAGTTACCAAGAACCAAACCTTTAGCAGGTGCAATCACCTAGAACCCAAACGAATGCTTGTCCGTTCCCTAAAATCCACTTCAAAAAAAAAACTACAAGGAAAGTAAATAATGATCTCCTATATTTCTATTTATCTCAAATCTCCCTTGAAGTTATCTCTTCTAATGGATAGGTCGCTTACAGACCAAAAGCAGGAAGGAAAAGGATAATATACAGAAGATAAAACTAATACAGTTCAGCTTAGCAATATTTCTGAAGTTTCATTTAAATAGAGAGAAAATGAATGATGATATTCAGAGACTGCGATATCAGAAAAAAAACAGAAAACAGAATGAACATTAGATATTACTTTTAAATTTTAATAATAAAAATTAATATCAAATGTTTCATATTAAATGCTAAAAGATATCAAATAAAAGTACCTTTAAAACGAACCAGTGACTGACAGAGAAAGCTTGCGTCACATAAGACAATGGTCTAAAAAAGGAAGCAACAAGCAAAACATTATGCAAATCTCCTGCTACAATAACAAATCACGCTCCATTACTCAATCACTTCCAATCACTCTCTTTCCCCTTGAAATCGACTCGACAATGAGACTCGATGCAAAGGATCACTTCATATGTTCAGCCAATAACACCTTGTTCTCGAGATTGTTTTTTTTTCTTCTTTTACACTCACAACGCCTAAAGACAATACATAAGATAACTTCTCTCTCTCTCTCTCTCTCTCTCCTCTCTTCTCTCTCTCTCTCTCTCTCTCTCTCGATTTTTCCTGACTACATAAGAATATGAACGATAAACTTTCGTATATTAAGCCCTATAATATTCAACAGAATGGTAACTGTACTGAGAGAGAGAGAGAGAGAGAGAGAGAGAGAGAGAGAGAGAGAGAGAGAGAGAGAGAGAGAGAGAGAGAGAGAGAGAATCTGATTAAAACTTTAAACTTAATCCATTGGAGACGCCATACCCAAATGGATGACGAAACCCATTGTGATGATACGGCGTATGCAAATCACAAGGCAAAACTAATCTCGCTCTTAAGGAACTTCATTATTACAGCTAAAGGAGATTTGGTGCTATCTGGCGACGACTTCAATGTACGGATATCACACCAGTATCGTCACCAAGAATGGTTCATTGCAAAGCCGCAAGATCAGTAAACTTACATACTTTATATATATATATATATATATATATATATATATATATACTATATATATATATATATATATATGTAAGACATTAGGGTTTTGATTAATAATATATTGTTCGTACGTTCTCTGTAACCTATGGAATGTGGAGGACAGTGCAGAGATAACGACCTGAGAATAGCTGATCAATGAGTTTTCTGGGGGATGGCGTGAGATAAAAATGCTTAGTTCGTCGAGTCAATGTACGACAGTTTATGAACTCTTCCCAAAGTGCCTTTGTGAAACTAGATGCAGCTAGAACCGCGAGGTGCTAGCGAACTGTGCATTCGTATGTGCGTGTGCGCCTCTTCTATTCATAATGCCAAGATTATGGGAAGACTTGCACAGACATTCGGGGAGGAAGGCGAAGCCATGATGGCAGATGCCAAAGTGTTTTATTTATCAGTGAGTGATATTCCGGTGTGGGAATGGGTAAGTGTTACCTTTACTTTAGCCAAAGGGGTGGCTTGTTTGATATCTTGTAAGATGTTCCATTTTATTAACTTTGTCTTTAAACTTGTGTGTGTACTTACCGGGATGTGTTCTGTATCTTTGGCAGATGGTTCTGGATTTCGGAGGGACAGAGTTCCCAGGGAAAGGTGTGACCTTTTGTGGTGACTTGACAATGAGTTGTTTTAAGTTAGTCTGTAGACTGGATTACTTAGTAAAAATTGGTTTAGTTTATTGTAAATAAACGTTATGTTATGATGCAACTCTCTCATTTTCATTACCGTTAGAATGGAGAGAGAGAGAGAGAGAGAGAGAGAGAGAGAGGATGGGGTGATTGCCGGGAGAGAGAGAGAGAAAGAGCCTGAGTGTGTAATGGAGTTAGGGGGTCTGCCTTCCGTTTCGTGTCCACGCTTACCGTATGAATACATGGCGGTTTTCCCCATGTTTATAGTGGTGTCAGCGTTAAAGAGGGGATATAAAAGGTTTTCTTGCTTTTTTATGCCTAGGAACGCCAATGTAGAGATATGAGTGGCCAGTTAGAAAAATAAAAAGGGTCCTGACTTAGCGAGTAGTTTTCGAACGACAAAGCTTTGTGGGATTGTGGAAAATCGTTAAACTGTTAGTTTTCAGTTTACATTAGTGAAAAAAATGAGAATGTCTGTCTGATTAACTGTGCTAAAGGGAGGGAAGGATTTTTATGGGACTCAGCATTTTTCCCAGGGAGTCAGCCTGAAGCAGTGAGCGCACCCAGTGTGACTTTTGCTTGTGCAATGACGAGTGTTCCGAGATACCTGTGCGGCGGTCGTTGTTATATCACTACCGCGTTTTTACGAAGAATTTCGAGTTCCTTTTGTTCCCATTATGGAGTGGTGAGTGTTAAACGAACTATTGTTTATCAAAAAGGAGTGGGTTTTTGTTTAAATATTTCAGGGTTATGGGATTGGTTCAGAGGTCAAAACAATTTTTTTTTTTTTTTCTTTCCTCATAGTGAACGTGTTTTCTTTATTTGCACGTGTTTATAATAGACGTATGCATTCGTCTTTGTTTAAAACATAGGAGTGTATTTTTCTATGCATGGGAACTGTGCTTAGATAAGCAGATTTGGCTTAGAGACACAGAGCGGCCACAATTTTAAGGGCTCAGCACATTTCTGCAGAGAGGCGCCTTGCATTGCGAGGGTACGGGCATCCCTTGGGAGGGTAGTTGCATGGGTACCACTAGCCTCACTCGAGAGATAGTGATGGGGAGGGGGTATTGCGAGATGGGGGATACTACTGGTATGCCTCGGGCTGTTCTGCCGCTCGACTGAGGGGTTGTTCTCAGGGGGGGAGAAATTTTTTTTTTTTTCTCAGTGTGGGTGAATTCCCCCTTTTCCTTTTTTTTTCTTAGTGTTGGGGATGGATTTGGCCTTGACATTGAATGCTAAGATATCAGCTGATTGATTAGTTGATGAAGTGAAATGCCCGTAGAGTCTTTTTTTTAGAAAAGATATTTTTTTTTTTTCTCTCTCTCTCTTGGATGAAGAGAAAAGGAAATGAAAAGGAGATTTTTCTTTTCCGAAAATGAGAGGAAAAGTAGTTAACATGCACGTGATGTGTTATATGTTTCGTTGTGCCTTGAAAGACACAAATATAAGGGGGATACACAGATTATTTTTTTTATTGTGTCGGAGAAATTACTTTGAAATGCCGATGATTGGTGTTGTATCTGTGTTGTGTGGCAATGGTGTTATGTCATGGTGTTGCATGCGGGAGAAATTGTATGTCATAAGATTCAGCATTACTGTTGTATGCTATTTTGAATTTCACCCTTACTTGAGAATTATTGCTGTGGAGAGTTGTTATTATTGTTGTTATTAATTAATTATTATACTTGAGATGTGTCACGGAGGTTTGCTTAAGTATAATTATCATTACGGGAGAATTGTTTTGCGAGAGATTTGAGATATTTCATGGGAGATTATTCAATAATTATTACAGATAATTATTTAAGGAGAATTATTACGATGAATTAATGGGAAAAAGTCTTGTGTTAATTATTTGTTGAGTTTTGTAACTTTGGAGAATATTTTCAGTGATTCACGGGGATGAGTTTTGCTGAATCTTGATGAATCTGGCTGAATCTTGGTAAATTGTGTGGGATTTTGCTGAATTTTGTGCATGAATTTTTGAGAATGGACAAGCATTAACATTGGTGATGTTTTTTGTACTGATACTGATGATTTTGATGATAGCAACATTTTTTGGTGATTTTGTGATAATGATATTTCTGATACTGATTTTTTATGTACTAATACGTGGGTGTTTAATGCTGTCAAGGGAGGTGAAATCTTTTGTGATTATGGGAAGAACTAACAAACACATTGTTTTAGTTTTTTTTTTCTTTTTTTTTATGAGTTCAAGCAGATGATTGCTTGACATCTAGTGAGTTACGGGAGATAGTTAATGGTGCCGTTGATTTTTTTCTTTTCTTTTTTTTTTTGGAAATTAGCCATAGCTGACACAAGTTTTTTTTACCATGGGTGAATTTGAATTTGTTTTTCTCTCCAGTTAGTGTGAATGTTATCTCAGTTCGTGACTTAGAGTCATTGTTCGGGAACGTGTTCGTGTTTTAGCTATTGATGCTATAGAGTAATATAGGGGAGAATTTCTTGCATGTTTTGAATGCATACGTAATGGCACTACATTTTTTCTCTGGATATTTATGTTCCAGGAATTGGGAGTTTTCTTGCACAATACATTAGTTGTATTTGTGACAACTTTGTGAGAGATAGGAAACTTGGTTAAGTTTTCTAATGGCCTATGTCGTAGTGCATATGGGGAAGTCTTTGCTTAAGACACTGCGAGTTGGGAGTTCTGTTATAATGACTTGTGGCACATTGGTGGTTTTTTCTAGAATTTTGCTAGACAGTTTTATTTGCCGAGTTTTTGCCCTTTTTTTAGCAGTTATGCTAACGGAGAGAGTTTTTTATAGTTTTTGACTATAACTTGAGTTATTCTCTGGAGAATTGGAGTTATAATTGAGATATATTATTTTGGAGAGATAATTGGAGGTATATATTATTTTGGAGTTATATTTGAGATATAATATATGGGAGATATATATTTTTGGCCATTTTTGATATTTGCCAATGTGGTATGAGCTATGTTTAGTTCAATTATTTTGCAGCCATCTTTGTTTGCAAATGGAGACACATATTTGGAGACACATATTTTTTGTGGTTATGGAGTTTTTTTTGAGTCAAGAGAAAGCTAGGGTTTCTGATGGTTCTTTTTTTTTCTTTTTTTTTGGATTTCGTGACTATTTAGAGAGAAGTGGCATTACTGCCATTACGAGTTATATGGAGATGTGTGCATTTTTTATAGTTCCAACAATGTGTTATTCTTGGAGAAATATAATTTGGGAAAAGTCATGTTGAGAGAATAAGTCTTCGAGACAAATTTTTGAACACATTAGTCATATCCTAGAGTTAATTCTTGTGAAATGTGTGGGTCCAGTTAGACCTTTTTTTCTTGAGAATCATGAGTTTCCAACTTATTTTTTGTGTCTTTGCACTGCAGACAATTTTTGTGCTGTTGTTTTGAGCATGCGCTCCGCAGGTGATTTTCTGCTGACAGGCGATGTGATGAGCCGTGTGCTGAGCGTGTGCTGATTCTTTTCCTCTGATCGTTGATAGATCAGAATTTTTGCAATATCTTGGAAATGTTAGCTATAGCATTTCACGAAAGCGCATGTGTGAGAGTTTGCTTTCTGGCAAATTCCATAACTTTACATGGAGCATTTCTTGGGAAAACGCGGGAGTTATGCATATTATACAGTATTATGTATTTTGTGATTGGGGAAATCTGCTTGTGATTATTCTTTTTTTTGTTATTTTTGTTCCTTTCCTACCTTATGATTATATGAATTTGGGGATTGAGCTTAAATAGCATTTCTTTTTTGGACGGGTAGATTTGATTTTACCGGGAGGTGTAATTTTTTCGAGGGTTATTGCTTACGTAAAGGGAGTTTGACATTAAGTCTCATTGTGATTAATTATTGAGCAGTAAAGGGGGGATTTTTGCTGTTAAAAGTTGGAGATTTTTGCTGATTTTGTGGGTTGTTTAAATGTCAGAACTTAAGAGAATGTTTTTGGGTCTGGTGTTGTTACGTGATTCTTTTCTTTTCTTTCTTGGGCTTGTTACGAATTTTTTTCTCTTTTTTTTGTGAGCACATTCGAGTTCGAAGTGTGAGTGCAGAATTCCGTGGAGTTGCTGATTTCTGAGTTGTGTGTGTGCTGATGTCGAGTTTGGAGAATTGAGTTGGAGAACTTGGTTTTTTTTTTTTTTTTTTTTTTTTTTTTTTCTTAGAGAGTTGCGATAATTTTGACTTATCATTTTAGTAGTCATATTTAAGGAGTTAATTGGGAGAACGTTCAGTTTAGTATTTCTGACCTTTTTGAGATCATTGTTTGATAGAGGTAGTATGTTTGGGTTAATTTTCTTAGATTGACCAGAGACTTGACTGACATACTAACGCCCAAAAGTCGATCCCCGACTCCAGCAAGACGTCCCACCAGCCGTGCAGAGAGGTTGCTGCCATAGTTGCCCAGGGTGATTACAAGTATTTCCATGATGGGTGTTCGAGAGAATTCTACAGCGTGTTTTTTGGGGATCTACAAGAAGCCGTGAGAGTCTTCTACGATGAGGGAGGCATTCCGTCTTCCTACAGTTACTACAGTCTACTGTCTGTTCAGCTAGTTGCAGACAAGCGAGAGGGATATTCAAGAATCCTAATGCAGAAAATATGAGATAAATGCGTTTTGTGTTATTGGGAGATAAACGCGTGATAAGACTTTATTTTATAATGCCAGAGACGTGCAGTTTTTACTTATTTTATTAAGCCGGCCAATGTTTTGTATTATATAAGCAATTTTGCTAGGCGGGAGCTAGCATATAGGTGCGAGGCCGAGCAATCTGTAAGACATAGGGAGTTTTGATTAATAATATATTGTTCGTACGTTCTCTGTAACCTATGGAATGTGGAGGACAGTGCAGAGATAACGACCTGAGAATAGCTGATCAATGAGTTTCGGGGGTGGGGATGGCGTGAGATAAAAATGCTTAGTTCGTCGAGTCAATGTACGACAGTTTATGAACTCTTCCCAAAGTGCCTTTGTGAAACTAGATGCAGCTAGAACCGCGAGGTGCTAGCGAACTGTGCATTCGTATGTGCGTGTGCGCCTCTTCTATTCATAATGCCAGATTATGGGAAGACTTGCACAGACATTCGGGGAGGAAGGCGAAGCCATGATGGCAGATGCCAAAGTGTATTTATCAGTGAGTGATATTCCGGTTGGGAATGGGTAAGTGTTACCTTTACTTTAGCCAAAGGGTGGCTTGTTTGATATCTTGTAAGATGTTCCATTTTATTAACTTTGTCTTTAAACTTGTGTGTGTACTTACCGGGATAGTGTTCTGTATCTTTGGCAGATGGTTCTGGATTTCGGTGGGACAGAGTTCCCAGGGAAAGGTGTGACCTTTTGGGTTGACTTGACAATGAGTTGTTTTAAGTTAGTCTGTAACTGGATTACTTAGTAAATTGGTTTAGTTATTGTAAATAAACGTTATGTTATGATGCAACTCTCTCATTTTCATTACCTAGAATGGAGAGAGAGAGAGAGAGAGAGAGAGAGAGAGAGAGAGAGAGAGAGAGAGAGAGAGAGAGAGAGATGGGGTGATTGCCGGGAGAGTGAGAGAGAGAGAGAAAGAGCCTGAGTGTGTGGAGTTGGAGTTCGGTGCCTTCCGCCTTTCGTGTCCACGCTTACCGTATAAATACTGGCGGTTTTCCCCATGTTTATATATATATATATATATATATATATATTATATATATATATATATATATATATATATATATATATATTATATATATAAATATATGTATAATATACACATTCATACATACATATCTTCAACTGACATTTTTTCCACATAGAGGCTGATGGCGTTGGGCTATATACCTGGACTTGCGAACTCTATACCAGTGCCACGTAGTTCGGTGGTCTTCCACCAGGGCGGCGCTGCAAAGCCTTGTGGCCATTTTTAAAGGTCTGGTAACCCAAAAAGTGAACGGGTGATTAGTGTGATTGCGAATCTTTTTTTTTATCGTTAATGTTTGATGAGTAAGTGTTTCGCGAACTTTTAGGGTTTAGTGAATAAATGTCTAGTGAATGCTTATTCGTGTTTAGTGAATGTTTACAGAGTGTTTAGGGTTTTGTGAATGTTATTGAATGTTAATTGCTTAAGTATTCAGTGAATGTTTTGTTAATGTTTAATGCATACGTACTCACCAGACCTTATTAAGTCAAGCTTTCTCAAAAGGATTGTAAACAAGTGAAAATAATGCGCCGAAGCTTCTTCCGCGCAATCGAGTTTTCTGTCCAGCGTATAATGCTGCATGAAACTTTCAGCCGCGACCCATTAAATTTCAGCCATGGCCCGATGGTGGGCGTGTTGTTGGCACATATAGCGGTGCCAGACGCACGATCATGCCTATAACCTCACATAAAACAAAAAGTACTCAGGCTAGAAGGCTGCAATTTGGTATGTTTGATGATTGGAGGGTGGATGATCAACACACCAAACTGCAGCCCTCTAACCTCAGTCGTTTTTACGATCTGAGGGCAGACGGACAGACAAATAGCCATGGCAACAGTTTCCTTTAACAGAAAACTAAAACGCTTCATTTCACACAAGAATTTCTTTCACCAGAATACTCCTGAACAAGATTGCTTGATGTCAACGATTAACAAAATGCTTGTTCAGGGGAACCAATGAGTTTAATATCCGGAAAACGGCCAAATCAGCAGCAATATGAAACATGGCAAAATTGGCTCCTGCCATCCGAATCCATTTACCAAAATTGGAGATGGCATTTTCTTATGGAATTTCATAAAGTATCACTCATTTCTTGTAGTTTTGTCGAATTCCAGGAACTTCGTTTTCAATTCCAAGTCTTCCCTTTTCGTGAGTGACTTTGCGCCTTCCAATGAAATTTAATTAACTCTCTTCAATAGCGGGACAATTTTCGTCGCATTCTTTCCAGCCGTGAAGTTTAATTGCTCGATATTCCTTCAAATCTCTTCATTCATTCATGTCATCCGACGTCGTTGGGAGTCTGAGGCTGACAATCTGACCCTTCAAGACTTTCTACTCCAAATATTGAGCTATATTTTCAAAAGAGAAGCGCGCTGGAACTCGGCGCTGCTGTCTCCCCTACCTACCCCGCCCACACCCGGGGGCGGACAGACATGTTTGCAGGAGGAGGGTGGATGTCTCCCTTACCCTGCTCTTTCCCTTCTACCCCAACCGGGGCGGAAAAACCCGGATTGCAAGGGTGGCTGGCTATGTCATGCCTCCCCTACTGTTACCAGGGGGGTGTGAGGGATGGGGGGGGGGCGGGGGGCACCAGATCCACTCGATTTTATTAGGTAGATGAAATAGGTTTCCAAGAGACACCTCTCCTGGGCTAAGATCAGCCACTGGAGAAGTTATACCTCTTCCATTTTGAGTCTTGCATTTCTAAGTTTCTAGACTTGTAAGTTTAGGGCTAATCCTATACAGTCAAAGACATATTTCTGTTGAACTTTCTCTCATTTATTTACACTTTGCCTCGTGAACAGTTTCACGTTAATTAACGTTAGAAAAAATGTACCCTCTTCATAGGGTACTTAAAACAAAAAAAACGAAAATCCTACTGTGAAAATAAGGGCGGAAACCGGCAGTAAAAACAAGCGGCGAAAACTACAAAATAAGTTTTAATTTTATGCGATTGACCTTAAGACCAATCTCTCTCTCTCTCTCTCTCTCTCTCTCTCTCTCTCTCTCTCTCTCTCTCGTCATATACATATGAACACAACTAAGCATCATTAAAATGCATGATTCGTCATTTCCATTTGCATATCAGATACGATACCAAGTTGCTCATGTATATTTTCAATGGAATATGAATGCTACTGCTCTTTGCATTCTCTTCCCAGACTATATTACACTCAAAGTTGCCTACATTCAGCGACAATAAACCCCAGCAGATATTACCATTAGAGAAAGAAAAAAAAAAGAAAAACAGGGGCGGGGGTTGGGGGGGCGGGGGCGCAGTCGACTTTGTTCAAAAACGAGCCCAACCAACTGTCGACGTCAAAACAGATCAACGGCCTCTTATGAAATCCCGCCAAAGTCGTCTACAACATGACTTATCAGACGTCATTCTTCAGAAATTCTCCGTATTAAGGAGGATCCCCATGATGACTTGTTCTAATTAAAAAACCATTCAAATATTCCTAATGAAGCAAATAAATGACGGAAATGACCATCCAATCAACGAATGAAGGTTGGAGAGTCACACCTGTAAACTAACTGAACAATCAAATAATTCGAAATATTTCGGAAATGTTCCAAGTACAGAAAAGGAAGAATCAAAGAAAACTATGAAGGCCCTATTCCACGGGAGAGCTTCAGAAGCTCGCCAAATCCTGGCAACGTTAAAAGTGATACCACTACAATCATAGAATCCATCTATGACATCAGAAGAAGCGTTCAAAGATTTCTTCAATGTCAGTCAAGATTCCGTCACTCCAAAGAAACACGAGGAGGTTCCAAAAAGCACTACTACTTCACTCACACAAAATGGTACCTTTTCCTCGGTTCGTTTTCATTATCATCGTTATTCTTGAAAAAAACCATGGTAAAATACATCTTTTCAAATATGATTTTGCCAGTTATTGGCGAGTCGGTAAATATCTCTGGAGCTTATATACAATGACAACTGTACTACAGCTGACCTTTTTATGTAATAAACAGGAATTCTTAACCTTCTTTGGTAGAAAAAAAAAAAATCGAGATTCTCCCTGGTTTCCCTGGCTAAGAGCACCAAAGGAACCCTCTGACAGGTTGGGGACTGCCTCTCATAATAAATTTGATTTGGTTTAACAAGTGGGGAAAATGACACTACTCTACTACTGTTTCCCGGAATTCCTTGAAGACAATAAATTCCTTCATCCAGCCATTCCATCGTCACTTTAATATTTAGGCTGAAATTGGAGACAGAATCTAGTCCCAGAAGCCAAAAAGACCTTCAAAATGGCTCCAAGAAAGATTGTGAAATGAATTCGGTGGCTTCGAGGAATTGTTAAAAGTAGGAGCTTGTAAGGTGGCTTTTTTTTCAGTAACAGAGTTAATCAGATTTAATATTGAGAGGCAATCCCCCCAGGGACTACTTACCATACATGCCCTAGGAGCTCCCTAGGAGCTCCAGGGGTCGGGATTGCAATGATGTATTTGGGCGTCATTAAATTCTGGAAGACTGAAGTAATATTAAAAGATTAAATAACTGTTCTTATTCCTTGCTCATGATCTAACGTCTAATTCATTCCTTCTACGTCTGTTGTCTCTTGGAATTGTTCATTTGCCTAAAATTACAAGGAGTAATAAATATACTCTTACAGATCGTAAGATCCTTTGTCATCATGAAATGACCTACAGTTGTCAAACAGTAATGCTGGTTAGACGAATATCATTAGGTCAACACTCATAATTTTGAAATCCACCTTCAACTGACAATATATCACTAAAAGATCACGGAAATAAGGCCAACGAATATATCTGGCCAAATTCGTCAAATTACGAGCACATGAAGAAGAAATTACCTCGCAAATGACCGCCACATATATAGGTTATTTACATCAATCCTAATTTTACCACAGCTGCGCTTGCAATTTTCAGAATTCGCTTGTAATTTCATAAATTTATGGTTTGTCAGTGACTTACTGTAATCCTTAACTACTGTACACTTATCAAGAGCATATTTCACGCCATTAGCGTAATAGGTCCGTAAGATAGTCATCGTCAGTAAGCAGCCGTCTATTTAACATTGACAGGCGGTATTTGAGCTTCAACAAAAAGACTGGAATACTTCTTCTACACGATCATTTGAAGGTAGTCAGAAATGCACTACTCTAAATTCTTTGACATTTATGCAATCTCTCTCTATCTCTCACTCACTCATATATCTGAATATATATATATATATATATATATATATATATATTATAATATATATAGTATTAATATATATATAGTATATCTATATATATATATATAGTCTATCTATCTATAAGTATATATATATATATCTATTAATATAGATATATATATCATATATATATATATATATACTTAATATATATATATATATTATATATATATATATATATATATAATGTATTACCTCCATAAGCGCATCAAGTTGGTCACCAAGATTTTCCTACAAAATGGCTGTCCATCGTCCTTGTTGAATTTCTTCCATATAAATTTCCACTAATCGGCATCTCGTTTCTCTTTATGTATAAACGCAGAGATATCGCAGCAACATACAAAATGCCATCAAAAACAGCCAGAACTTAAACGCCCACAGACTCTCAGAAAGAATTCGAGAGTTTGGAAGAACGTGAATCTCTTCAGGAATCCGTTTCATTTTGCGTAACATTTCACCTTCGTGTCTCCTTCCATCTTCAATATTCTGGTGGTGGGTGCACAGAACCTATAGGATGTTTCTATATCCAGTTTAAGCAACACATGCCCACAAAAGGTATGAATAAATAAACGAAAACACACACACACACACGATACATATATATATAAATAACCATATATATATAATATATATATATATATATATATATATATGGTATTATTTATATACGTGTGAATTTGGACACAAACTACTATATATATAATATATATATAATATATATATATATATATATATTATATCTCATATTTTACGTAAATATGCACTTGTCTGAAACACTCTGCAATATTAACAAAGCGGCTGTGGAATAAAACGAAACAACCACCTAAAATAAAAGAAAGAAAATATCGTGTAAAAACCAGTCAACGTCAATATAACCTGAAGATTATGTGAATTCAGTTACGTACAAAAATAGAAGCTTGAGTGGAAGAAAAAAAAAAAAAAAAATCTGGGAAACTTGAAGCTGCTGAAAAATGGTTCCAGTTTCAAATCAATTCCATGACGTTAATAGGTGACGCTAGATCCAGTCCAGGGAGGAGGAGGGAGGAGGAGGAGGAGGAGGAGGAAAGGAGGAGAGGAGAGGAGCAGCAGCAAGCAGAGCAGAGCAGAGGAAGCTTCTTGCAGGAAAGCGCAATTCAAATAAGATTATAAACTCGTGGGCCGCTCGCCGCAATGAATGGGTGCGCGATCCCAAAAAGCTTAATTAAAACGCATTCAATAACTTGACATCACCGACAATGCGACGTTCGTAGTAGGACGCAACAAAATATGCATTAATCCCAAGTTAAATCGGAGAGAGAGAGAGAGAGAGAGAGAGAGAGAGAGAGAGAGAGAGAGAGAGAGAGAGAGAGCTGGCTATTAGCACAGGCCTGTGTTCGGTGCAAAAGATGGCAGCTCGTTTTTACAGCCTGGATGACTCCAGGGCAAGATGCCTTTTGATGGCACTGACGCAGGCGATCGATGTGGAGGAGGCGCTGCTGATTTCCATGAATTTCCCCTTTTCCACGTCTCCCCTCACAGAAGGAACTGGGGGAGGGAATGCAAGGGGGGAGATCATTTATGGGGAAATAAATAATACCGATTAATATACAATACTGATTAGGACAAATTTCCAAGAGTCTTGGTATTTTATTCCGTATGGTAAAAGCTTCTAAAATGGTCTACGCACATTGCGTCTGCCATACACAAAAAAACTATGTTCATAAACTCGACTATGTTCATAGACTCTACACAAAAAAACTATGTTCATAAAACCTACACAAAAAAAACTGTTCATAAACTCTACACAAAAAACTATATTCATAAACTGTTCATAAACCCTACACACACAAAAAACTTGTTCATAAACTCCCCAAAAAAACTGTTCAAAAACTATGTTCATAAACTCGACACAAAAAACTATGTTCATAAACCCTACACAAAAAAAACTGTTCATAAACTACACAAAAAAACTGTTCATAAACTCCACAAAAAAACTGTTCATAAACTCTACACAAAAAACTATATTCATAAACTCTACACAAAAAACTATGTTCATAAACTCGACACAAAAAACTATGTTCATAAACCCTACACAAAAAAAAAACTGTTCATAAACTACACACAAAAACTGTTCATAAACTCTACACAAAAAAACTATGTTCATAAACTCATGTTCATGTCCCATTGTTAGGCAGGTGGTTTAGCTTATACCAAGTATACTTTACGAGGAAGAAAGCTTATTTGTGATGTAATATGTTCGAGGTGAGAGGTCTGGCATGGACCTCTGGAATCGAACTTACCAACGTAGACCAACATCGATCAAAATATCCCCCCTTAAACATGAAAGGAGTTCATCACTCTAGAATTAAGTAAATGGTAGTTGCTCGACTGTGAGAGTCTCAACCAGAATCTATAAAGGTATGGGACAGGAACAACATCCCAAAAAGAATTCTTGAGACCCATAAACCCAACACCATAAGAAGATACCTACACCAGAGGGTCAGGGGAAATACTACTACTACTACTACTACTACTCTACTACTACTACTACTACTACTAATAATAATAGGAATGGAATATAGAGTTTAGGCCAAAGGCCAGGCACTGGGACCTGTGAGGTCATTCAGCGCTAAAAAAGAAATTGAAGAGTTAGCAGGTCTGACAGGTGGAACAGGAGGAAAAACCCACAGTTGCACTATGAAATAATTGTTAGCAGAGGGTGGATGGAGAGCAAGATGGAAGAAGATAAGATAATATGAATGGAGGTAGAGTAAAAGAAATGAAATAGTGAATAAAATGCAAGCAATAATAAAATAATAATAATAATAATAATAATAATAATAATAATAATAAAAATCTATAATAATATAATACTAATAATAATTATTATTATTATTATTATTATTATTATTATTATTATCAATACCACAGACACGGTAAATTATGTACCCGATAAAAACTATCTGGTATGCAAATCAAGCAATCTATGGGGCGCTCCCTTTCCTCACTCCTGGGGACTGAATCCGGATCATCTGGGATCCTTAAGCGAATGTCATAACGCGTTTTCCTAAGACTTCCTTTGGCTGGAAGCGAAATCTTCTTTCCAGGACCAGGAGGTAAAGGGAAGGGAAATCATTCGCGGGGACGGCACCACACGGGGGTTAACCGACGACTCCTCTCAGGAGCTTCGCAAATGATTTGCCCAAGGTCTGCCACACACGCCCAGAAGGAATTGCATTGAGAGATGCGAGCATCTATAAAATGGGCATCTACTTAAACTTTCTCTTTGGCTTTTGGAAATGATGGTACCTCAACGTCCGGTGAGAAACAAGTAGAGAGAAAATTCATTTTCATTTCTGTTACCAGTGATGATTGGATATTTTAGAAATAAAGAATGACGAGATGGAGATAAACAGTACATAGAGAAATTTATCGGTCCTTTTATACAGTGGTCTCGACCTTTCAACGGTATATGTATTATGCATATCCAATAAATACGAAGTCGTTCTACGTTGTTCTTATTAACTGGATAAGTTTACTTAAATGGTTTTATGACAAGCCATTAATATGACTATGCATTCCTTTTCCTGTATTACTCAAGGCCAAAAGATTTTCCAGATAAAAATACAAAGAGAAACACTTTACTCTAGTAGGTATCTGAAGGTACTACAGGTATTATGAAGCTGCTCATATATCCAGGGCATTTTTACTTCTATTTTACGTATCTTCGAGAAATAGAAATAAAAACTATTAAATATTTTCGTAAACTCGCTGGAAAACCTAAAAAATAAAACCTTTCCGAAGAAAGACAAGACGTGGCCCCTTTTCTCCCAAAGATAGACTCCATAAACGCTTCGTCAACTTCCACACAACCATAAAATCTGTTCAAAGTAAAAATCAAATTCCGATAGATCCAAACAAGAGGCGGGAAAATATTCAAATATCAGGACAACCGTCAACGGGAAAATATTCAAATATCAGGACAACCGTCAACGGGAAAATATTCAAATATCAGGACAACCGTCAACGGGAAAATGTTATATAGGGCAAACCGTCAACGGAAAATATTCAGGCAACCGTCAACGGGAAAATATTCAAATATCAGGACAACCGTCAACGGGAAAATATTCAAATATCAGGGCAACCGTCAACGGGAAAATATTCAAATATCAGGACAACCGTCAACGGGAAAATATTCAAATATCAGGACAACCGTCAACGGGAATATTGGGAAAATATTCAGGACGTCAACGGGAAAATATTCAAATATCAGGACAACCGTCAACAATGCTTGTTTTTCGGCCAATAAACGCTTCGCTATTTCAGCAGTAAATATAGTCGAAGCTTCGGTTTGTTTTTTTAATTGTACCAAGTACCTCTTAAAATACATTTGTCGAGATACACTACGAGAAAATACTGTGTAGTGAAATAAAATAACTTAATTTACCAAATACCTTAGTGATTTCAATATCTCCACCTTCATAAATGACTCGATGTCATCATTGATATTATCGTTGCTATCAAAACTATAAATGACAGTAGTTTACATGAACAGTGTACGAGCAAGGGAGCCTTTTCTACTTCAGCATAATAAAAATCACTCAATAAAACACTGAAGTTCAGAGACTGAATTTGGATTCAAAAAGGTTAGTCTCAACGGCCTTATCAAAATATATTCAACAGATAAACCAGCAAGAACAGAAAAGGCAAATATTATATAGAGCGTTGCTATAAAGAAGCTCTTTGCACGAAAGCCAAATCTGAATGCAAGGTACCAGATATCGCTATATCGTGATTGAAAAATAAATAAATCCACAATTCTATTTATATATATACATACATATATATTTATATACATAACCATATATATCATATATATATTATAAATATATATATATATATATATATATATATATATAGTACAGTATGTATATATATGGAACTGAAAACACATGGGGAACATGTTCCACAGAAATAAATTTTGCTGACTCACCACAGGGACCGAACAGGGCGTTCTATATCTTCTATATATATTCTATATATTTTATTTTACACACACACACACACACACACACACACACACATATATATATAGTATATATATATATATATATATATATATATATATGCATTTGTGTATGTGTATAATTGTGATCTTATGTTACCTAATAATACATCTAATCTCGTTTCTCGTAATTACAAGTAAATTTAATGATGTGCAATGTTTCCTTCGAACATTTCCTACAATTTAACCTTTAAATAAGGGTCGTTTTATACGGGCCTCGCTAAAATAATTTAGGAATAAAGAATGAAAATAAAATAACTATTAATGAAGTGGGAAATGCTTGCAAGAAAAGCTTGCATCCTGAAAAGAAAAAATCAGCTTAAAAAAATCAGTTTAATAAAAACGTGAAATGTAAGTCATACTGCTAATTATCATCCTGACAAACATCAAAAGAGCACGAACTTTTCCTTGCTTCTTATGAAACGAGTATAATACAAAAAGTTCAAATGATCATGAAATGCTTTCAGATTATTATGGCCGTGGTTAACATTCCAGAATCTGATAAGACTTTCAATACGACGTTGCATTCACTTCAAATCATCCAAAAAATATTCTAGACGACCACTGACAATGGAGATTACATCTTTAATTTGAACCGAGTGTGATCGGTCAGTTTCTCCTCAATGGAGAGACTGATGGCGTGGCCAGTCCAATGCGTTAATCAAAGGCTACTATATGCTGAAATAAAAGTGAAAAATGAAGCTTACTATATGCTGAAATGAAAGTGAAAAATGAAGCTTACTATATGCTGAAATGAAAGTGAAAAATGAAGCCTACTATATGCTGAAATGAAAATGAAAAATGAAGCTTACTATATGCTGAAATGAAAGTGAAGAATAAGCTTCTAAATGCTGAAAATAAAGTGAAAAATGAAGCTTATTATATGCTGAAATAAAGTGATGAAGCTTACTTATGCTGAAATGAAAGTGAAGAATGGCTTACTATATGCTGAAATGAAAGTGAAGAATGAAAAAAGCTTATTATATGCCCTGAAGAAATGAAAAATGAAGCTTACTATATGCTGAAATGAAAGTGAAAAATGAAGCTTACTATATGCTGAAATGAAAGTGAAGAATGAAGCTTACTATATGCTGAAATGAAAGTGAAAAATGAAGCTTATTATATGCTGAAATGAAAGTGAAAAATGGAAGCTTTTACTATATGCTGAAATGCGTGAAGAATGAAACTTACTATATGCTGAAATGAAAAGTGGAAAAAATGAACTTACTATATGCTGAAATGAAAGTGAAGAATGAAGCTTACTATATGCGGAAATGAAAGTGAAAAATGAAAGCTACTATATCTTAAATGAAAGTGAAGAAATGAAGCTATTATTGCTGATGAGTGAAAAATGGGCTTATATATGCTAAATGAAAGTGAAGAATGAAGCTTACTATATGCTGAAATGAAAGTGAAGAATGAAGCTTACTATATGCTGAAATGAAAGTGAAGAATGAAGCTTACTATATGCTGAAATGAAAGTGAAGAATGAAGCTTACTATATGCTTTGAAATGAAAGTAAGAATGAAGCTTACTATATGCTAAATGAAAGTGAAGAATGAGCTTACTATATGCCTGAATGAAAATGAAAAATGAAGCTTACTATATGCTGAAATGAAAGTGAAAAATGAAGCTTATTATATGCTGAAATGAAAGTGAAAAATGAAGCTTACTATATGCTGAAATGAAAGTGAAGAATGAAGCTTATTATATGCTGAAATGAAAGTGAAGAATGAAGCTTACTATATGCTGAAATGAAAGTGAAAAATGATGCTTACTATATGCTGAAATGAAAGTGAAGAATGAAGCTTACTATATGCTGAAATGAAAATGAAAAATGAAGCTTACTATATGCCGAAATGAAAGTGAAAAATTAACTGTAACCAAAATAATATGACTCGTGATTTCGTTAGACTCCTTGTTATGATAACAACTATAATCATACCCACATGGACCACAAAACAACAATGGAAAAGAGAGCAAGAAAAAAAAATAGAGATAAGAAGGCTAAATGAGAATAAGGAATACATAACAAAACCCCCATATCTGTTATTTTTTTTATTCTACTTCACGCATACCTTCCCACAAAAAAAAAAAAAAAAAAATAAAAAAAATAAAACAAAAAAAAAAAAAAGGCAGCCGGTTTCCAGTGCATCAAGAGCAGAAATGAAAATTACAACACTGGTACAGTCCACCTGGAATCTCTCTCTCTCTCTCTCTCTCTCTCTCTCTCTGCCCGTACTCCATTACTTAGATTGGCATGAATACTCTAGGAAATAATCTTGCCTTTCATCCTCACAAAAATAACTGCTCATAAAAATGAATTTTAAAGACAATGATATAAATAGCATAAAGTAATCAGAGATATTAACCGGGACTTCTACCACATTTAACAACCGGTTCATTTTACACACAGAAAACACAAACTGTTAAAAGGATAATGACTGAAAAGTATCATATAAATACATACACACATATTACATGTCTATGTATATATATATATAGATATATATAATATATATATATTTGATAAATATATGCACTAAAATATATATAATTTATAATATATATACACATACATACATATATATATATATATATATATATATATAATATATATATATATATATCTATATATATATACACATATGTATATCTGAATCACGAAAAGTCGGAAACGTGATAAATGCATAAATAAAGGTATAAGCCACGAAGGAAAGATAAACAACGGAGTAACTTGAGTACTCCGTTGTTTATCTTTTCCTTCTTGGCTTATACCTTGGCATATATATATATATATAATATATATATATATATATATATATATATATATATATATATATATATATCTATTACTTAGTCATTATGAATACATGCAGACCTAAGAAGGACATGAATTTAAATAATGTATTATGTAGTGTCCACCAACTTGGGACATATTTATTCAGTATTAAGTTGTGCCAGATTTAATGAGACCCAGAAAAATTCCAGAGATCCAGAGTCTCTCTCTCTCTCTCTCTCTCTCTCTCATCTCTCTCTCTCTTCTCTCTGCTTTGAAAAGACGAGTTGACCTGGCGGAAGCCATTCCAAGTCAAAAAAAAGTACAAGTCCAAAACTAGAAGCTCCCATTCCAGAAATTGCAACATCAAAGGCGGTTCCCTTCGTGGGGGGGGAAAACAGAAACCCTCAAAATTTCCATAAACCAATTACTCTCAACTTTTGAAGCTTTCAAAATCATGTACCATCCTGAGTACAAAATTATATCCGACATCTATTCAAACAAACTCCCCGACAATTTCTGAGCTGGAGGAGGTATTGCCACGGTCGTTCGTACAGAGAGAGAGAGAGAGAGAGAGAGAGAGAGAGAGAGAGAGAGAGAGAGAGAGGGGGGGGGGGGGGGAAACAGTCTACATATCGGGAGGAAACCTTTTCAACCAGAACATAAAATGGCCGTTAAAAGAATTTGTAAAAAAAGCTTCCAAAGTTTCAGGCAACTCATATTACGTGTTTTTGTGCTCACTTATATTCAAATTTCATTTATAAATAAATACATATATATATATATATACACACACACACACACACACTTATACATATATACAATATATATATATATATATATATATATATATATATATATATAGTACACATACATTAATGTAAGTATGTGTTATGGCCACAAAGGCTTGACATGGAGCAGTAAGCTATCTGGGTTAAAAAAAAAAATAAAAAAATAAAAAAATTACCTCATACGCTAAAATGTAATAGGAACACTTTCACCTCATGAGCGAAGTCAAACATATTACCAGTGGTTCATAATACTTTAATATCTCGGTTAAAGTACGTCGATCTGCAAAGGGTAAAATAGCTCAGAGACAATAAAATGTTTTGAAACCTTCATCTGGAACAATCATATCACTGTCTTAAATTGCATACTGAATGTAAATACAGTCTCCATTTATATCAGGTAATAATCATGGAGTCCTTATAGACAATCACGTTAAACTTGATTTGTAGTTGGGTATAATAACCGTAAGCAACCTTTCACAGTCTAAACCAGTGGTTCTTAACCCCTGGGTCGCGACCCAAAGTTGGGTCGCCAACCATTTTATTGGGTCGCTAAGGGTTTGCAGAAAATTATTATTTTCCCACTACAAATATAATTATATACTGTAATAACTAAAATTCATGATGCATTGTTTTAGGATTCTAAGCAGACCATGATTAGAATTATGTTTGTATATTTTTTTTTTCCATATATCACTGTTATTTACATGTGCTACTTGTATTAATAAACATCCCAGCACGTAATTTTGTTTCTGTAACCCGCTTTTAAAAGCATTATCATATTACTTATAAAGACAATTTGTATATCTATGTAGGCTTGGGTCACCATGGTTGATTCGTGCAAAATTTTGGGTCGCTGCCAAAAAAGGTTAAGAACCACTGGTCTAAACGGACGATCAGGAATAATAATAATGGTTGATAAACGGGTGGAAAAGAATCCCTTTATGACAGTGAGAACTTGAGAACCCGATTTGATTTCTCAGCCGGGCTGTTCAGTAAACTCAAAAAATTATGAGACTTCTACTAAAAGATTGCCTTAGACATGATATGACTTCTGCTAAAAGATTGCCTTAGACATGATATGAATGATAGGACTTCTGCTAAAAGATTGCCTTAGACATGATATGACTCCTGCTAAAAGATTGCCTTAGACATGATATGACTCATACTAAAAGACTGCCTTAGACATGATATGACTTCTGCTAAAAGATTGCCTTAAACATGATATGACTTCTGCTAAAAGATTGCCTTAGACATGATATGACTTCTGCCTGCTAAAAGATTGCCTTAGACATGATATGACTTCTGCTAAAAGATTGCCTTAGACATGATATGACTTCTGCCTGCTAAATGATTGCCTTAGACATGATATGACTCATACTAAAAGACTGCCTTAGACATATGACTTGTGCTAAAAGATTGCCTACATGATATGACTCATACTAAAAGACTGCCTTAGACATGATATGACTTCTGCTAAAATATTGCCTTAGACAATCATTCAGCGCAGCATGTGTGTCACGTAGATAAATCAATAGAGAGAGAGAGAGAACGTAGCATTAAAGAATAATCGTTGTCTGAAAACCTTAAGCGTAATAAGACCAACCCACGCATAAAATGAGAGAAGGAAAGGAAAAAGTCAAAACATCTCATTTTTCTGCAAATCCCAACACAACAACCACAGCTCTGAAAACCCGCTAGCTAAAAATAGCTGGGCATACCTGGGTAACTGGGTCCCCGAATTGTCTGCACACACGCACCAAATCATTATTTTTTTTTCTTCGTTATTGTCTTTTATTTTTTTTTCTCTCACGGGGTCGATAGGGTGGGGTGGGGGTTAGGGGTTTTGAAGAGGTAACCTATTATAGCGCGAAGTCAATGACCCTTCAATCATCCGTGAAAATTCGATATCTTTATCCTCTTGATCATGACATTGAGGGACAAAAAGTGTTTTGATTCTGTCCTTGAAAAAAAGAACCGAATAGCGTAAAATAAATCTCTGAAGGGAATTCACTTAAAAGAATTTATGCACAGCGCAATCTTTAATGAGATCAACAATATTATGGATAATGCCTTAACAATTATTAATACGAAAGAATTCGTGTTTACATCATTAATCATGGATATTTCTTAAGAATAATTATGACTAAGGATTTCAAATGAAAATATCCGGGATATTGTCTTAATCAATGCAAAAGTGTCTTCATTCATTTCCAAGTGAGATGAATCACGATAAGAACCCCAACCAACGAATTTATACAGCGAACACTCATTAGAAAATCGCTGATATTATGGACGATGTCTCTGTACTCATCAATACAAGTGAAACCGTTTCAGTAAGGCACAAGAAAATACTATCACGACAGCTAGTGTAGCTACTTTCCCATACCATTATCATACAGGAGCAACGTTCATAAGGGAACTAATCTCGAGACTAAAAAATTATATCCAAACCTCAAATGGCAAAGAAGAAAATTAATATCGAGATAGACGTAATAAAGGATGAACCAACTAACATAGTGTAAATAAATATTCGTGCATAAAATCAAACAAAAAACCGAACCACTGGCTACCGGAGCTCTCTACAATAGCCATAAAATATTCCCCAATCTTTTCCGTGAACGATGATACGGACAGGTTCAGAACTCATGAGTAACCTTATTATTTCAATTAAACTTCCAACAACAATTCGTTTACGCAACCATCTGCGCGCACATCATGAGTTTATTCTTTTATTCACAAGGATCATCTTACAAGTGGAACCTCATTTACTTTCATATTCTCCATTAAGGTAACGGTGAGTATATCGAAACCAAAATGTCTGTCTGTCTGTCTTTCTCATTGGGGGAACGTGTCG
>NC_087211.1:77861716-77894216 GCF_015104395.2 Macrobrachium nipponense | reverse complement strand
GTGTTGTAGAGACGCTATTTTGTTTGTTTTGTTTGTATGGTGTTTTTACGTAGCATGGAACCAGTGGTTATTCAGCAACGGGACCAACGGCTTGACGTGACTTCCGAACCACGTCGAGAGTGAACTTCTATCACCAGAAATACACATCTCTCACTCCTCAATGAAATGGCCGAGAATCGAACCCGCGACCACCTACGTGGGAAGCAAACACCATACCAACCACGCCACTAAGGCGCTTGTAGAGACGCTAATGACTGGGGCATTTGTTGAATTATGATGCAGTAGAAGCAGTGATTTTCTATATTTCTATTAATTTGGTATCTGTTTTAATGACTTAAAGTTTTATTACTTCATTAGCCTATTCGTTTCCGCTTGCAGAACTCCTTCACATAGGATTTATCCTATCATGGCTAACCTACCTGCGATGTTACATTAACTCGAAAAGGAAAAGGTATTATCTTTGGTCAAAATAAAAATGCATTAAGAGCGCTTTTGACATGATTTACATAAATTTACACAGTACAAGTATTAGGCATCCATTTTTTCACGTTTTCCCCTCTTTTCTATAAGTTCACATTACATTTCCAACGATCCCTTGGGAGAGTTCTTATCATGCAATATAACAAAGTCAGAAGTTGCCGATTATCAATTTCAACCCCTACCACCAAATCGAATATATATTTCAATACGTCTAATAAGCACACAATATACCTTGGTGTCTCCGAGTCTAGACTACGCTTCTATTGATGAAGGATCTGCTAAAAGCGCTTGAGTCAGTTAAAAGTATCTGAATGAGATGGAAGTTCATACACGGTTCAGCTATCGTAATTAATAAAACCACCAGCATCACTTGCTGTAAAGTTTATCAAGGGTAGGTTGTAACCGTAGAATTTATGCATATCATGTGCATATACGTAGTGGCGTATTTATTGTCTCCGGTAGCGGTCTAAGTCCGTGCTGACAAAAGCCAGTATAACATCAATCACGGAATGCTATCTCACAACATTACTGATAGATACAAATTACAGAAATACGAGTGTTTTTTTTATTTTGCTTTTTTTTTATTCGAATTATGTGACTGACATACGATAAGGAATAAACATTGGTTTGTTTGTTTGTTTGTTTGTAAGGTGTTTTTACGTTGCATGGAACCAGTGGTTATTCAGCAACGGGACCAACGGCTTTACGTGACTTCCGAAACACGTCGAGAGTGAACTTCTATCACCAAAAATACACATCTCTAAGCCCTAAGTGGAATGCCCGAGAATCGAACTTAGGGCTGCCGAGGTGGCAATAAACATTGGTATGGAGAAAGTATGAGAGGGATAAAGAAATGAATCTTAAAAGCTGAAAAGGAGGAAGTCCTTCAAATAACTTAGCGGGAGATGTAGCAAGACCGTGTGGAATTGTGATCAGTCGACTGCGCTACTCACAGCTGCACAGAGAGAGAGAGAGAGAGAGAGAGAGAGAGAGAGAGAGAGAGAGAGAGACGTGGGTGATCAGTGTCCGTCAACAAATAAATATCCATGATATCAAAAGCTGAATCAGTCATCAAGAGGTCACCAAATCTCTCTCTCTCTCTCTCTCTCTCTCTCTCTCTCTCTCTCTCTCTCTCTCTCGTATTAAAATCTACTTTAATCTTCATCTCAGCCTTCCACATCCAACACAGCCTGAACTCTATCACATTACACACTTAACTTGCAAAGTATTCTGTAGTATGTTCTATCTTCATATCTTCTTATATCTTTTCATTTCCCTTCTTACATTTTCTCCAAGGCATTTCACTCATTACACTTTGATTTATTATTGTATTTTGTGCAATATCATTACCATTACCTCTTGACCTCTTCTTCACCTAAGTCGTTTCTTGCCATTTTTTTTTACTGTAGTTTCTTTAATACACTAAAAATCCTCCCTATGCCATTAATTTTCTACTTACATATTTTTTTCTTCACTCCTTATCTTCTATTTTTCTTAAATCTTGCTCCTTGCCTTCCCTTTATTTAGTATCCTTCCCAAATTTCACTTTTCTCTATTCCTTCCTTACATAATCTGGAATGTCTCGTTCTTTGCCTACTTTTCTACTTATTTCCCGTTCCTTTAATATTATCTTTTTATCATGTTTATTTCCGCTCCCTTAAATATTATTTTATTATTTTGCTTATTTCCGTTTCCTTGCCTATTTTCCTACTGATAACCCCCTCCTTTAATATTAACTTTTTATCTTGCTTATGTTCCCACCCTTAAATATCAATTTTCTTTATCTTGCTTCTTTCCTATTTTCCTCCAACTGCTCGCTGAATTATTCTTCTTGAAATCTAAATATTCCTTGTATATCCTACCTATTCCCATTCCTTCAGGAATCGCCCTCCTCAATAAATGCTGAGCATCCTCCTCCTCCTCCTCCTCCCTTTGCAAATTTTATCGCACTTCCACGGGATTCCTTCCCCAATAATCCCTCCACGTTTCCTTTCTCTTCTTTCTCTTCTTTACCACGTAGCTCCTCCTTCCGAGCCAAAACCCCCATTTTTTTTCCTTTCTCTATCTCTCTCTTTTTCTCCCCAGCCTCTTCCCCTGACATGGTTAGAGGATTAGAGTGTTTGGGAAGCGAGAGATTTGCTCATGAAAACAATAACAACTTCAGTCACAAACAAACAGGGCGTGTAAATCATTTAATCCCCAGAGAGAGAGAGAGAGAGAGAGAGAGAGAGAGAGAGAGAGAGAGGGTGGGGTGGGAGGATTCTCAATTCCTGCGGTTGTGGTTAGCAGTCATAAGGGGTGATGGGGAAGGAATGAACATATAACCATGATTCCCGGATTTGATTTGATTTCGGGATACTATTTTTTTTGATTTTTTTCGGATACTATTTTTTTTTGATTTCAAGGGATACTTTTTTTGATTTTTTCGGGTGATTTTTACTATTTTTTGATTTCGGGATACTATTTTTGATTTCGGGATACTATTTTTGATTTCGGGATACTATTTTTGATTTCGGGATACTATTTTTGATTTCGGGATTTCGGGATACTATTTTTTGATTTTTTCGGGATACTACTTTTGATTTCCGGGATACTATTTTTTTTTTGATTTCTCGGGATACTACTTTTGATTTTTCGGATACTATTTTTTGATTTCGGGATACTTTTTATTTTTCGGGATACTACTTTTGATTTCCGGGATACCTAATTTTTTTTGATTTTTTCCCCGATTACTAATTTGATTTTCCGGGACTAATTTTTTTTTTGATTTCGGTGATACTAAAATTTTTTGATTCGGGATATTAACTTTGATGTTTTCTTCTTCCCTTTGGGGGATACTTAAATTTTGATTTCGGGATTTTACTAATTTTTGATTTTCGGGATACTATTTTTTGATTTTCGGGGATACTACTTTTTGATTTTTCGGGATACTATTTTTTGATTTGGGCATTACTAATTTTGATTTCGGGATTTTTACTATTTTTTGCTTTTCGGGATTTTACTATCTTTTATTTCGGGATAATTATTTTTTTGGAATTTCGGGGGATTTTTTTTACTAATTTTTGATTTTTTCGGGATTAGATCTTTTGATTTCGGGATTACTTATTTTTTTCATTTCAAGGATTTCTATTTTTGAAACGGAAATTGACGCAGTCATAAACTATCCTCGGAGCGCCTCTACAAGAACTGAACTTATACATGAATAACGACGGCATTTGATCCATGTATGATTTGTCGCTAAAGACTTCGAAAGGTTGGCAACGTGACAGCAACACGAACTGTAAATCAATAATCGTTATTTACGGATTGGAATAGAATATGAAATTTAGGCCAAAGGTCAAGCACTGGGACCTATGAGGTCATTCGGCGCTGGAAGGGGAACTGGGAGTAAAATGGTTTTGAAGGTGAAACAAGAGGGAAACCTCGCAAGTCACTAATGAAACAATTGTTAGGAAAGCGTGTAAAGAAAGATGGAAGAAAGAGAATATGATGGGAGGTACAGCAAAAGGAATGACTGGGGCTGCAGCTAGGGGCCGAGGAGACACTGCAATAACCTTAAGTAATACCTACAGTGCACCTCATGAGGTGCACTCACGGCACTGATCGCACCCTAACTACAGGATAAATGGTCTTTATTCGCTCGGGTTTGAAATCCAGAAATATATATATTATTATCAACTAAAAAAATTCACTTTCGGTACATATTTGAAAATATATCAATTCCGAGGTAGAGCGAATTTAGATATTAAAGGACATTTGTAGCTCGAATATATAAATGAATCACGGTTCGATGTGATAATTATTCATTATATATATATATATAAATATATTATATATATATATATATATATATATATATATATATATACTATATATATAAATATATACATTTTTTACTTTTTTTTTTTTTCATTTGGAATCTATCAAAACTCTGGTACGTTTTTTCTGAACTTTAAATGAGGCTTGATTTGTCTGATTACCTGCAGATTGTTCGGAGATTCCGCGTCTATATAAGACTCAATTTAACAGCTGTTCAGGTATACCGTTTCTGAGAAGATCCAGACTCAAGAATGAAAGCTTTTCTTGTACAGAGACGCATCATTTAATGATCTAAAATTGCTCAATATAAATGTAAAATGTTGTCGACTGACTACTCTTTTTACAGCTTAGGGTTCAGATATTCTACAAGATAGTAACTGTTAAAAGAAATAGCAGTACCTTAACCTTGCACCCGCGTACCAAAAGAATAAGACCAAGAATTCATGCTGCCAGTGTGGATCACATTACAGAAAATCCAATTATTTCATCGTCAGCTTCTGGTCTTTTCATCAACAGAAAGGTATATTTGCATGACCTCGTTCTATGTCAAAAGAAATTATGATCTGCTCGTCTCAAAACTCTGGGTTGTGCTTTGTTGAATGTGTAGTTTTCCTTAAATTACAAGGCACTAACACGATGCATATGGTACATCCAAACTTCCATGGGGATTTTCAATTCTGATTCAATGTATACTAAAAAAAAAAAAATAAATAAATAAATAAATTCTCTGGAAAAACATCTTCTCCTGCTCAATAATTCTATTACTTTGATTCTTCCTTTGGTACACCATCCCTATCTAATTTCTTAAATTGCTCCCCTGAAAGCAAGAGATAAAACTCCGTAACAGATCACAGACTATCATGAGAGCTGTCAAACGGCAAATGATAAAGAGGAGCTCCACATATTATCTCGAACCATAAAGTGTAAGCTGCATTCGCCACCGTCACAATATGCATTTTACCTGAGCCAGGCTCAGTTTCTCTAACTATTTATTTTGAAATGCGTCGGCTATACTTAAAAATTTGAGATTCCACTTCTCGACGATTTTTACCATTATTTCAATGACGTATTTGCATGCATATATAAATACTCTATCAATACAGTGAATAAGAATACGTTTAAAATAATGTAAATATTTGCTACACTGATACAGCCATTTTAAAATGAGAGAGAGAGAGAGTTTCTTATCATAAGGCCCCATGCTGGTTCGTAGAACATACAGTAACAGTCAACAGATTAACTTATCAGAAGTCGACAGTGAACTTCCTTCTCAAACAAACCACCAAAGGCGACACAGCTCATTTCTTGCCACAGCCACAGCGCCCGCTGGCGGCATTCTCACCAGTTAATGTAAACAAAACCTTCCAGTCGTTCCACCATAAAGATAACACCGGTCGGACATTTACCCTGCAACATTGGATATCCGATGAAATAACCCTTTCCCTCTGTAAATATTTGCCCTTTCGAAAAATGAAGAATTAAAAGCAAATATTCGTTCGCAGAACAAACACCAGACTGGGAGAATGATCACTTGAAAACATTACTATACTCTTGCTCTTAGCCAGCTCAAATGCCGCTCTATATCCATTCCGATACAGCTGAGGGCTTCCAGTCAGAAGGGGAAGGGGTGGTGGTAGGGGTGGGGGGGGTGGGGGGGTGAGGGGGCAAGGGTGTCGCTACTGCTAGGCACCTCCATTATGGGAAACCCAATTTGAACGCCCACATCCTCGGAAAACTTTACAGCGACCCCTCTGCTACATTACTGCGGAACGAAATAGAACTAGTTTTCGAGAACAGAAACACTTACACACATCCAAAAATAAACATATGACGGGATACACAGTTAATGAATCCGAGTCGCAAAAAAGCAACTGGGATACGTTCATCAGCGACAGGTTTGGGACGGCTGGTTACATGGAAGGATATAAGTGCCCATGAAGAGATGATATGAAACGAAGTAGGTGCTGTATGCGGGCAATTAATTACTGGTTGTATAATGGAGAAATGGGTTTGAAATATTACTGCAGGTCCAAGTATATAAAAATGATGATGAATGGTATATAAAATAAGGGTCAACATCCAAGAGATAAGCGAAAAAGGGGCGCTGACGACGTTCAAGACAAGAGCAGTAGATACAAGATGAAACTCTTGGCCGAGACGAACGACGCCACCTTGCATAAATCTTAATGGAGACAACGCAATAATAAAATTGTTATTTTCTAGGCCGCATAAACACCAGATGAAAACAGAGACGTACAGCTGACAAGCTAAAACTACAAAGACAGCACGAAATTGGTAAGTCTTTAAGCAACTTACTCATATAAAAGAAACATGTGGAGGTAATCTAGAATGAAAGTTGAGGACTGAAGCGCCAACCTCCGAAGCAGTAAGTCAAAACTTCGTCCACTAAGTGACAGCGGGAATAAATAGAAAGGAACGAGATATGAAATTGCATATACTGCTCTCCAGTTGGCGCCGGTTTTGATCCCAAAGTGGTGTTAGTGTTACTGATAAGGAATCACTCAATATAAGACTAGTAATCAAGGGGGTTGTTCAGAAATTAAGAAATGTTACTCTTGTAGATAAAAAGGGGTCGGTGCCCATTCCCATCAGGTCAAAGGCGACAAAATGGAGAATGAGAAAAACTTGACAACGAAAAAGCTGCTCTGGGAAAGATACTTTGCTGCTGATTGATCTTAACAGAGATTTATGAAGCCCAGATATAACTGATTGATCTTAACAGAGATTTATCAGGCCCAGATATAACTGATTGATCTTAACAGAGATTTATGAAGCCCAGATATAATACAGGAGACAAGATATAATACGGGAACGATCATTCTCAACTTCGTCTACTGAATTTGAAGTAAAAATAAGATATGTCAATATCCATCTACTTAACCACCACACAAAATTGCTATAATATCATAGTTTGAATGCTAGCTACTTTCAATAGTATCTTTCTCAAAATTGGACCATATTTGTACTATTGGTGGTTGGTTATGCTGGCCTTAAGCGAAACCAGGATCTTAATAATAAACAAATTCGTTCGAGAGCTTGATGAAAATTTAATATCAATTATCACTAGTGTTAAGCAGAAATATTTTCTGATTATAACTGGTTAATGGATGATAAAGTTAAGAGTATCTTACTTTAAGCAGACCACTGAGCTGATTAACAGATCTCCTAGGGCTAGCCTGAGGGATTAGATATTTTTACATGGCCAGGAACCAATTGGTTACCTAGCAATGGGACCCGAACCACATAATATCGGGAAATTAATTTCTAATCACCAGAAACAAATTTCTGACTCCACGTTGGCCCAGAGGGGAATCGAACTCGGGACTACCGAACCGGTACGTGAACCTTCGTTTCGGAATTCGACAGACTTCTGGAGCGACTACAGAACAAAACACGACAATGCGGCATTTTTGAATAGTAAAAACGCAGCATCCGTCTGAACTCGTGTTTTCAAAAGCGAGAATGAAAACAAATTTAACCAATTAAATTTAAACGAAACCCTCAGCTGAACAACTATTCTTCTTTACTGGATAGGCGAAACGTGAAAAGTAAACAAACTGTGTGTGTGTGTGTGTGCGTGTGCGTGTGTGTGTGTGTGTGTATGTGCGCGCGCGCGCATGATAGAAAGAGAGAGAGAGAAACTTACTCAAAATATCAAGATGGTATATTGGATCTCCCCGAAGCATCTATTTGCCTTCATCTAAAAAGCAACACTTACAATTCAATAAAAATATATATGTATACATACATGCATTAAGCTACAGATGTCTAATATCCAATTCGCCGTACCTCAGAATTAATATATTATCATAAATGTTAACCGAAGGGTTATTTTATAGTTGATAATAATTTCGTCCTCTGGTGGATTCGAACCAGCGCACAGAGGAGAAATCAGGACTTCGGTAACATCACTGAAGTCCTGATTTCTCCTTTGTGCGGTGGTTCGAATCCACGAGAGGACGAAATAATTATCAACTAAAAAAAATTCCCCTTCGGTTAACATATATGATAATATAATAATTCTTAAGTAGAGCGATTTGGATTTGTAGCTTAATCCACGTATGTGAATCACGGTGATGTGATAAAAATTCCTGTACTATATACATACGTGATCAAATAAAACTACATATACTTAGTAAGAGAGAGAGAGCAGATATCCTTTGATAACAATTAAATGGATTAACAGTTCCTAGCCATGAAAGATGCGGGAAACAAACAAAAATCAATTACTCCTCTGGCGCGACACCGATTACAAACTTGTGAGCGAAGATACACGATCTCTCACCATCTCAGTGGATGCTTCAACCCGAGATCGAATTCCACCACACTTGCCTTTCTTGTGTCTTCCTTTAGACTTTTTTTTTATATAATCTATTTTAAGGCGAAGTAGTAAATATGGAAGTTTGCCATTTTTTGCGCTGATATTTTAATTTATTTATCTATTTTATAAGAAATACACTATAACATATGGACTGAAATGAGATGGTTTATCAGCCAAAACAACACAAAAGCGTGTATCCTGCATGTAACTATTCTGTGCATCCTACTTATTATTTTGTGAATTGTTTCATATTAATGAATTCTGTTCTAATACAAAGCCTAAAATAAAACATATAGGAATAAGAATTATCATCCAAAACAAAGACACATACACAACATGAATAAACTACCCCCACAACAAACAGGACTTCCCTCTCTCACGAGGTAGGGGCGGCCATCCATCCCCATGCGACTGAAATCAAGTACTTTGCGCAGCGCAATTCCATAGTGACAACGAAGAGCTGAGTGGCCACTTCACGACTGATTACAGTCAATTAGTTCGGTATCACGATAGCCCTTGCGGGGAGCTTCGACTGGATAGAAGCGTGCCCTAACTCCCCCATTAGGACACGCGGCCTCGGTTACACTCTTCAATGATGCCCACTGTTCCCGATCTCTCTCTCTCTCTCTCTCTCTCTCTCTCTCTCTCTCTCTCTCTTGTAAACCGTATACTTCAATAGCTTAATGAGGACTACGAAGTACGATTTTATAACTGATTAATGAGGCAGCACGTTCAATTATCAGCCGCTACCTACATAGCTCATGTAACTCTCTCTCTCTTCTCTCTTCTCTCTCTCTCTCTCTCTCTCTCTCAATATGTCATGCATCTCCCTTCTCATAAGGCCTCTATACTAACCATGAACACCGATGACATGGAAATAGCTAAAGGGGACTATCTCTCTCTCTCTCTCTCTCTCTCTCTCTCTCTCTCTCTCTCTCAATGCCATACATCTCGCTTTTCATCAATGCTCTATACTTACCATCAACACAGAATGGACTGCAGGGCATGAAAAGACACTACTTACATCCATCGCCATCGTCAACGTTTCAAGACACTTACCTAGAAAAAGAAAGAAAGAAAAAGATCATTAGTCATTGCTCTAAGTGATGACTTTCTAGATGAGGTTGAGTTTATTACACATACTTACATTTATACATATATGTTTATAGTATATGTAGTATATAATACACACATATATACACACACTCATATATATATATATATATATATATATATATATCTAATATATATATATATGTATACTTCGTTTTCTAGGGCAACTTCAAGATAGATAAATTGTGGAAAAACCTTACAATATATATGCTAAACTGACGAGCGCACAAAAACATACACACTCATATATATCATATATATATATATATATATATATATATATATATATATATATATATATAATGTGTGTGTGTGTGTGTGTGGGTGTATAAAATTCTGACTCATCAGGATCGAACCAAGTCTTTCAATTGAAAAGCAATGCCGTTGCCAACTATGCCAAACAAGACCTGGGTTCGATCCTGATGTGAGTTAGAATTTATTTCTGTTCTACACGTGATAAAAATGTGTAGTTTATTCCTAATATATACACACACATACGTGAAATATATATATATATATATATATA
Source organism: Macrobrachium nipponense (assembly GCF_015104395.2). Taxonomy (NCBI): domain Eukaryota; kingdom Metazoa; phylum Arthropoda; class Malacostraca; order Decapoda; family Palaemonidae; genus Macrobrachium; species Macrobrachium nipponense. The sequence goes on along the minus strand of NC_087211.1, from coordinate 77,883,936 downwards.
TATATATTATATATATATATATATATATATATATATATATATATCACTCAAGATATGTATATCCGAATATTATTCGTAGATACAGTAGTGTACTGTACGCTCACAAATGACAACGTTGACATTCAGTCTGAACAACCCTCGATCGTCACCACCACCACCACCGCAGAAACCTTCCCCCCCCCCCCTCCCCTCCCAGAGAAAGCGAGGGTGGGAGGCGACAATCCTCGTCGGCCGAATCCAGTAAACGCTTTCCCATGTCAGACCCAAAATGAGGCATCCGTGAGCAGGGTCCCTAACGGCAAGAAAATGTCGCATTTCTACAATAAAGGAAGAAAAATAGCAACGCGGGGGAGCCAAAGAAAGAAAGAAAGAAAAAAGTAAAAAAAACAACAACAATACATCATCAGTTTGGCGCTCGACTGAAATTGGTCCGAGAGGAAGGCGGGGGAGGTTAATTTGGAGTGACAACGAGACTGTGGTTGCAGTGGAGGTAGCAGTAGAGGGCGTTCTGCAGGAGGAGGGGGTCGGGGGAGTTGTCCCATGAAAGTCAGAGGAGTGAGGGAGGACGCATGCAAGGTATTTCCTCTCTTAGAGCACACCCCCCCCCCCCACAAAAAAAAAAAAATAAAATAAAATAAACACCACCCACACACACACTACAACAATGCTCCCACTCGAGTGACTCGACCTCCTCAGCCTTGAATAGAAGCAGGAGCTCCTGCCCTTTGCCACTGACACCCACATCGCAGCGACTCGCCAGACTGACTTCCACACTCGCATATGTTACAGTGCGGTTATAGAATTAAGGGAAATTACTTCAAAAGGCGTTAACTTATAAAAATTTAAAGAAAAAACACGAAAACGAAAAAATGATTATAAGAAAGGATCTTCTTACTCGAGGTTGACCACGGATGGCCAGGAAATTCTAGACGTCAGAAATCTGGCCTACATCTACCGAAGGCCCGTGTCACCTACACTACAGAAAATTAAGTGGCCTACGGCTCACCCAACATTTTTTGACACGTTGGAGCGTCGAGAATTAATGTGAGGAAAGGCCTTCTACTTAATAATACCAAGGATAACTCTATGCTTCTTTGTTCAAAAGGAGGATCGTGTGAAAATCTTGGCTCCGCCCTTTTCAAGGTTAGGCCTATGATTTTAACCAATCAATTCAATAGTGCCAGCCTACAAGGATGTCCTACAAGGTCTATATAACCAATGGTTAAGATGCCCCACCCCCCTAAAGATGCTGGGCATGAACAAGAGGCGTTTCCAAATGAGAAGTCTACCAATTACTACAGAAAAGATGACAGGAAGGCGTTTGGAAGAAAAGGTAGCAGCCACTAAGACATAAGAATCCTTTCAGCAGATGCCACACCCAGAGTCAAAATCCAAAGGCGGTGCTAAGAAAATACATCCGAATAAAAAGGCAGGACAAGGAGAGAGAAGGCAGTGGAAAAGCAGAAACAGAAAGAAGAGAAGCAGAGACAGAGAAGGGGGAAGAAGTGTGAAGTGTGAATATAGAGTAAGTGACAATATTGAACTCGGTAAAATCCCCTCGTGCCTAATAGACTTGTAAAGAAAACAAAGTGCCTTCAGAATAGAAGCACCCAGAGAAAAAAAAAAGTGGTAGAAAGAAATATTATAAGTTTCCCTATCAAGAATAAAGACATATAAGGACACATCATTATTTATTTCTTTCCAAATAATAATATAACTTTAAGGTAAACAAGATAGCTAACACTTCGTGAGTTGCAATTAATTATTGAATTACTCCTCACTGCCAAACCCATTCCAGTTGCCCCCTCAGGCCGACTGCTACCTTAGACCTGTAGCCACACACACACACACATAGCCCCGCTGCACATATCTTAGGCTCAAAAGATATCTGGCCTTAACTTCCGACGCAAAGCCGAATGGCACAATATTTCATTCTGCATTAGGATTTCAGTGACCTCAATAGGGTTTTAACTCAGTATGTATCGACCTTTACGGAGTTTGTTTTGTTTGTAAGGTGCTTTTTGACGTTGCATGGAACCAGTGGTCATTCAGCAACGGGACCAACGGCTTGACGTGACTTCCGAACCACGTCGGGAGTGAACTTCTATCACCAGAAATACACATCTCTCACTCCTCAATGGAATGGCCGAGAATCGAACCCGCGACCACCGAGGTGTGACGCCAATACCATACCAACCACGCCGCTGAGGATGACCGTACAAACATAAAAACGAAAAACTGTAAATATCCTAAAGATAATGACCCCCAAGAAATATCAGTCCTAGATAAACGGCCCCCGAAATTCCTTGGGAGGCCATTACCTAGGGAAACTCCCAATAATCTCTAGAATTCGACAATTGGCACTCGCGTTATCAAGGTAATTAAATGCCGAGGAAGATTCAGTTTTTAAACAGGACGCCCTGTAACTCGCTAGATTTAATTTTTTCATCGACTTCCGAAGCCTGGTGACAGTAAAAACTACATTTGTTTCTGTATAAAAAAAAGACTGCCTATTAAAAGAAACCTTGACAAAACGATACCTCAAACGTACTCAATTTTGCAAACATTCTTCATAAAGGCTCCACTTTTGACACCAATGGTTTTCCACAACAAAAATAACATTAATAAACAGCACACATAATATTATCCTAAAGTGGGATGACATCGAACGTGATAAATAAGACGCAGTAATAAACAGCAGCAAATAAAATTCTCCTTCCTATTTAGTTATCATCACGACAAATAAAACTATAAAAGCCGAACCAGTAACTTTTTTAAAATATAAAAATACTAAGGAAAGCTTTTTCAACAAATAAAACGAGTAAATAAGACTAATTATACATATATACATACATACATACATACATATATATATATTATATATACATATATATATATATATATATATATATATAGATATATATGAAAATTTACCGATTATTATTATTATTATATTATATTATTTACAAGCTGAACCCTGTTCATGAGGAACAAGCCCACAGGGGCCATAGACTTGAAATTCAAGCTTCCAAAGAATATGGTGCTCATCATTTACATCATTCTCTTTCACTGTATCATTGAAGATTCCATTGGTTTAGTTCTGTAAATTCATATTACAGTTTATCTAAGCCTCTACACCTTAGCTGCTTGCTTTGCAAATGAAGGGCTTGTCAGGCTTATTCCATTACCCGGAATTCAGTAAGTCTTCTTTGTCCTCAAGAACACGACAGAGTCCCTTTTTTTTTTTTTTTTTTTTTTTTTTTTTTTTTTTTTTTTTTTTTTTTGCTGAGGCGAAATCAAACCCAGCTGTACCTTAATAAGGATGGCCATGAATTTGGCAATACTATTTTTTTCTTTAATTTTCGCAAGGTGAACTTAAATGCCGCTTTCGAGGGGATGGTTGGATGTACTAACCTGGTTTATGCTTTTAACTAAGGTGGCCAGCAAGTGCAGTAAGGGTTTAAGGGATAAGAAAGCCGTCTTTCAATTCTGTCTTGTTTTAACCGATACGTTTCTTACTGCAAACCATCTGCTTTCAGATGGTTTGGCGTCATGAATTATTGTTTTGTCTTCACATTGGCAAGTGCGACCTTAAAATAAAAATAATAAACGACCTTTGATTCGTTCCCTTTTGTGTCAATAAAATACAACTCTCTATTTTCATCCAACATTTTTTTTTTCTTCAAAAGGGAAGACTGAATCCAATTTTCCTGTCACCAGAAATCCAACTTTTTAAATCTAACTTTGCCCTTCCTATTCAACGGTACCTTAAATCCAAGACACTATATTTTCATCCAAATTTATTCTTGATTAAAACTCACTTCATGTTTTAATGTAAACATTCTCTTGGACTCATAAAAAAACTATGAATAAAAAATAATCACGGAATTCTAAATCCCTTTACTTCATGAAAACACTTTTTTTTTTCTTCTTAAAACCAACATCTCTCTTATCTTCAAAACTACAAAGACTCTGTATCTAACACTCATTGAATTCGGCCTCCACACTATCTTCATGAGAATAACCTTGAACTCAACCCTGGTCTGACAAACATGACCAGCGACGCTTTCTGGCCTTCCTAAGGTCGGCTTTCAACTCTAAGTTTTCTCCCCCGAATAAATAAAAAGGACCTTGAAGCTTCTTTCTAAGCCAGTGTGAGAGGATTTGAGCTTGTAATTATGAAGTAATCATGAAGGCGCGGGAGGGCTCAGCCTAAGTTCAACAAACAACCCCACGTATTCCACGTTTATCGGATATCTCGCGTTTATTATTACGGAAATACCTGAAGATATTTTGTCTTGTGTGTGTGTGTGTGTGTGTGTTGGGGGGGGGGGGGGTGAGAATTTTACTAGGTCAAATTTTTTACCAATCACTCTTCAAATCTGTTCAGGCTTTGTGTTATTCAATTTTGATTCATTTACACAACATTATAGAGAACAATATAACTTAGAAAACGCAATATAGGCTAAGCTAATATTAGTAACAACGCTTCAAAACAGCAACTAAGCCACGCACTTCCACCACTAGGAAATGATCAAGAAATCTTGCAATCGAATCATCCTTACATAAAAAAAAAATGTGTGTGTGTGTGTGTGTGTGTGTGTGTGTCGTGTGTGTGTGATGTGTGTGTTATTATATATATATATATAATATATATATATATATATATATATATATAAATATATATATATATATATAATATATCATATAAATCTACGCTTATGAAACCCATCGGTGATGGCCATCTAGGAAGTGTCATTCAGTATCGAACAATGTTATATCGATTATTAAATGGATCAAACTCAATATCCTAAGACATATCTAAATGAGTAACATCCACACTATAACGATCAAGAAACATCGGCGCTATAACAATGATTAAGCAGCAATGTTTCGATGTTATACCAACCATCAAAATGAAGCCCGTTCAGTGATAAAATAATCTTCAAAATACAGCAATGTCAATGTTGCAACAATAATCAAACAGTAACATCGAAGTCCATAATTATCAAACTGAGCAATCTCCGATGTTATCATTATTCAAAATAGCAATGGCGATGTCACATCAATCATGAAACCAAACAAATGTTAGTGACATCAAATCACTCAGGACATCATCAGTTATAATAAAATTATCAAAACTAGCACTATCAACCTCACATTCATCATCCAAGTATCAATATAACTTCTTTATTTAAATAACAACAAACACCGAAAACAAAATCCAAACTTCACACATCGTGAGAGAGAGAGAGAGAGAGAGAGAGAGAGAGAGAGAGAGAGAGAGAGAGAGAGATGGTGGGAGCAGGGGGGAATTACATCCCTAGTCACTTGACTCAAATTAGTTATCCTGATATATTTTCTACAGAATTCCTGTGTTTAAGATAATTTACATAAGCAGTCATGACATGTCACTTTTCACGTAATTAATTCATTGTGTGTGTGAGTGTTTGTGCGCGTATGCGCGCGAGCATGTGGCCCCATTTAGCCCCATTTCTGGTATTCTTGGAAGACCTACCCTAGTAACTGGGCCAAGCAACTTTTGAGTATTAATAGAAGCCAAAGTTTACTCGCGACGCAAATAAACTCCTGAAGTGTCGGCCGCACCTTCTTCCTATCAATACGTAAATAGTTCATTATAGAGTAAACGGAGGGAAATACGAAAGTAAACAGTGGCAGCAGGAAAAATGTTCTCGATTCGAAATTGTAATTGAAACAAAACCTGAAGCGATGATAATGATTAAACGAGAGAAAGAAATGTGCCGAAGTTTCTTCGGCGCAATCGCGTTTTCTATACAACTTATAATGTTGCATGAAACTCTCAGCCATAGCCCATGAAACTTTCAGCCACGGCCCGGTAGTGGCATTTGTTGTTTGCATCTATAGCGATGCCAGACAGACGATCATAACTAAATTTAACCTTAAAATAAAGACTACAGATGCTAGAGGGCTGCAATTTGGTATGTTTGATGATTGGAGGGTGGATGATCAACACACCAATTTGCAGCCCTCTAGCCTAAGTAGTTTTAAGATTCGAGGGCGGACATAAAAAGTGCAGACGGACAGACAACGAAAACGTATCAATCATGGGATTGGAAAGTAAAAAAAGAAAGAAAAAGAGGGACAGTGAACCCAAACGATAACAGAAACAACGCCTGCAAAAGGTCCGAAAACTCTCAAGAAAAAAAAACATTAAACGACATCAAAGCTAAAAACTTAATGGGTCACAGAACCACACCCCCTAACCACGCCCCCCACAAAAAAAAATAAATAAAACGATAGCATTAGAAAGAAAAAAAACTTGTCAACAAATCTCCCGGGGTCGTCTATTTTAAAACCCCCTCTCCTGACCTATTTAAACATCCTTATGACAAATGAAAAGTGAAGGTAAAATTCGGCTTGAAAAAGAAAAGAAAAGAGAGAGAGAGAGAGAGAGAGAGAGAGAGGCTTCCTCCCACGTAGTTTCGAAAGGTCAGTGCCGTCTAATCTCTCAAAGGAAAAAACAAAAATATACCAAACGACGGACGTCATCTGTCCGACAATTATCTTCCCTCGGGTTATAATTTACTCTCTCCTCTCTCTCTCTCTCTCTCTCTCTCTCTCTCTCTCTCTCTCTCTCGACTAGATCTTTTTGTACCCGATAAATGAGATAAAAAAAAAAAAGACAGAGAAACCTAGGAAAAGCCAATTCACTTCCATGTACCAGAATGAAAATGTGTAATGAACCTTCACAGCATTTAATAAGTTAGGCAGTTACTTACCTTACCTCTCATAAATATTATCTATATATATATATATATATATATATATATATATATATATATTTAATAATATATATATATATATATCTATATATATATATATATATATATATATATATGTATATATATCTATATATATATATATATATATATATATATATATATATATATAGTGTGTGTGTGTGTGTGTGTATGTATGTTTAATATGATTAGAAAAATGAAGCAACCAAAATGTCGGTGGAAAAAGATGAAAATAAGTAGCCACTAATCTTGTTTTCAAACCGACAAGTTACTGAAAATAGCTACATAAGAAAAGTAGGAAAAAGCGCTACTCGTTTACCCTTTCCTACTACATCTTTCTCCAAGGCTATGCCCCTCGTTGACAGATTTGGCTCTCCTAACTATCGTCTAAGCCTAATTAGGTCCCTACGTACGGAAGGTTTACTCACAAAATTTCTAGACCTTCGTTAAGGTACTAATGTTCTTAACTTGTGTCGGGAGAAAAGTTATTTATATCCTGCTATGGTGATAAGCCTTAGCGGCAGCTGCAAAAATGGTTCATGTTTTATGAAGACCAATTCATTCCAAAATGATTCACCTTTCTGGTATTGGTGCTGACACGTCTTCTCGTTAGAATTCTATATACTAAATGCACCCAAGTTAAGACTTGTATTGGTTTGTATGGTGCTTTTTTACGTTGTATGGAACCCATGGTTATTCAGCAACGGGACCAACGTCTTTACGTGACTTCCGAACCACGTCGAGATGAACTTCTATCACCAGAAATACACATCTCTCATTCCTCAGTGGAATGGCCGAGAATCGAACCCGCGACCACCAAGGTGGGACGCTAATACCATACCAACCACGCCACTGAGGCGCTAAAACTTGTATTGGTGCGACATTTCTGGTTTGCCTTCAACATCCTGTTGCTGACAGGAATGGAGATACCTATCTCCTCAGAATTTCAAATTCGCTGTCATCCAATATCTAGTCAATAGATGCAATGGTTCGAAGTTTGTCTTCAGTTACTAAAACCAGTGACATCATATTAGTAGATTTCAGCAGACCTTAGTCTCTGGGCATTTTAGGTCAACTAAAATAATAGATAGTTTTGAATCTTTTCCGAGATTGTGGCGGTGGCATGAAAGTTATAATCCGCTGACTTTCAGCATCTTCCTGAAGGCTTAACTTTCTCCTTCTACAGGAGCGTTCCAGCTGGTAAATCACGTGAGACAAGTTTGGTATTTGACCAGAATCTAACAGTCTTAGGTATCCTGACCACATATCCCTATGGGTAATAATGAGTTCTTCGACTATGTTACTCCGTTACGGCTCGAAAGTTATGTAGGGTCTGTGTGTGGTGGCGTGATTGATTGATTGATTTATAGGTTTTAGGCATAATGCCAAGCACTGGGGCAACTAAGGCCATTCAGCGCTGAAACTGAAATTGACAGTGGAAAGGTTTGGAAGGTGTAACAGGAGGAAAGCCTCGCAGTTGCACTATGAATCAATAGTTAGGAAAGGGTGGAAAGTAAGATGGAAGAAAGATATGAAAGGAAGTACAGTAAAAGGAATGCAAGTAGTTGCAGCTAGGGGCCGAAGGCACGCTGCAAAGAACCTTAAGTAATGCCTACAGTGCACCGCAGGAAGTGCACTGACGGCGCTTAGTGGCATGGTTATGTCAAAAGACTTCCGATACCTGACCCCAGAGATAGCAACTCCCACATAATTATAAAAAGATTCCTCAGTAACTCATTTCAGATTGAAATGACATTATCTCCGACTTTCCATCGTGGGAGCTACAGCAATCATTTTCAAAACTTTTAGCGGTCTTCTAGAAGCGGTGGCCGTAGATATAGAGGTGGTGGCTCTCCCTCTATTTTATATATATATATATATATATATATATAGATATATATATATATATATATATATATATATATATATAGGAGGTATATATATATATATATATATATATATATTATATTATTTATATATATGGGTTATCTGGGGTTCTTGCTGCTTGCTAAAACGGGAGTCATGTGGTGTCAAAATTATAACTAACAGCAACAGTCCTTGTCCACCAACTGTATTTTACGGCAATTAACTCCTTGAGGGAGGAAAGGTTTTCCTTTGTGATATTAATGAAAGCTTTAATATAAAGTTCATGGACGCAATTATAACGGGATATAACTTACGTTGAAAAATGAAAGCCGAATGTTTTGGTGTTTACGTAAATATACATCTATCTTACGGCGGGAAAACAAAAACAAGATGGCGCTATAACTGAAATTAAGGGAAATGGAATTTTGTTTTATTAAGAAAAAGTATTTCTTTGAAGAAAAAAAAACGCAACGAATGCGCTGTCTAAAAACTATTTACCTCTAGGACCAATCATGAATCTGTCAGTGAAAAGGCAATAAACTGTTTACCCTAATTTGCTTTATTTAAAATCCAAAGATACTGCCAGCAATATATATATATATATATATATATATATATATATATATATATATATATATATATATATATATATATATATATAATATATATATAATATATATAATATATATAATACAGTTTATTGCCTTTTCACTGACAGATTTCATGAGCTGGTCCCGTAGAGGTTTAAGTGTTTTTAGGCAGCGCATTAACGTTGCGTTTTTTTTTTTTTTTTTCTTTTTACTTCAAAGAAATACTTATTCTTAATAGTACAAAATTCCATTTTGCTAGGAGCCACTCTAGTTTGCTTTTGCATAATTCCATAGAATATATATATATATATATATATATATATATATATATATATATATATATATATAATATATATATATATATATATATATTCTATGAGAAAATTAAATATTCCTACAAAAAGATCAGCTGACTGCCTAAAACAGTGAAAACAAATAAACAAATTTAACAAATTTGTGAAAAGTTGAAGTGTTTACCTAATATAAATGGAAATCTTTTCGACCGACAAATTAAATTCATGGAAAAACAGATTGTCCATTCTAATTTACATAAAAATGTATTCCACTAAAACTGAAAATATAATAGAGAGAAAATGTGAATTTCACGGCCAAACCCAAAGACAGAGGCTATATATTTACTGTCTACAGACAATGAGAGAGAGAGAGAGAGAGAGAGAGAGAGAGAGAGAGAGAGAGAGAGAGAGAGAGAGAGAGAGAGAGAGATCTTTTTCATTTGCTTGTTGACTACCATTTGGGTTTCTTCCATATTCTCTGGGTATTTTACTCATTTCGAGAGAGGGATTTCTACCTTTTTCCTTAACAGTAGCCCATTTTTTTTTTTTTCCAGATGATCAATTTTTCCAAACGGGAATTTTTTTTCCCCATAAGAGGCATTTTCATTCAGCCGAATGAGAAATTCCTCCTCCGTAATATGGAAATTTTCCTTTTTTCCATGTGACTATTTCCTTCCTTTTTTTTTCCAACATTAGTATACTTCTCTTATCCCGAACAAGAAATGACGCTATTCCCATAAGGCGAAGAATTGGTCACACGGTGGTTCATCGTTGGGCGAGTGGGTTGTGTAGTCACTGATCAATCTGGTAGCCCGAGTTCGCTCCCAGATACTGGTGATTAGAAATTCATTCTCGATATAATGTGGTTCGGATCCCACATTGAGCTGTAGGTCCCGTTTCTGAGTAACCAATTGGTTCCTAGCCGCGGAAGTCAGAATCTAATCCTTCAAGCCAGCCCTAGAAGAGCTGCTAATTACCTCAGTAGTCTGACTAAAGTGAGATATACTTAACTTGGTAACACCTTTTGCATTACATACACAATCAAAATCACTTCATTAACCAAAAAGAGTTTAATGCACTACAATAAACAAACAACTACGGCATTAATTCCTGACAATTTTATTCAGGTATAATGCAACACTCATCCTCTAACTCAATTATTCCACCGAGGGGCTGTTTGTTATTTTATTTTATTTTTTTTTTCTTAAATGTATGTTGTGAGCAGGTGTGAGACAGTAAGAGATCTCTCAGGAACGGATAAACTAATCAGGAAAATTATACTGTATAGTAATCATGCTTAACAACACTAAATTATTTACGGCTAAAACTTTCATACAAATATTTGTCTGTCAATCTATATATATATATATATATATATATATATATATATATATATATATATATATATATATATATATATATATACACACACACACATGGACAAACGGTTTTGAGCAAACACCACGTTTCACAAAGTAAAAGAAAAAGAATTTAAAAGTTGACTAGAAAAAAAAAAAAAAAACTGGAAAAAAGACAGACTTCTGTTCCAGAGTCAACTCTATCAAATTGGCGTTTCCTCTCAAAAATATTCCAGCTGACTTTTTTTTTTGAGATTCTCGTCAGACCCTCGAAAATAATTCCCCAGACGGAGGACCAGGGAGGGGATTCTGAACCAAAAATGTTTTTCAGATATGCCTACAAGTAGCCACTTCCTTTTGTGTCATATACAGTATATATATATATTATAAATTATATATATATATATATATATATATATATATATACTATAATATATATATATACATATATATTCGTTTATACTCTATATATATATATATATATATATATATATATATATATATATATATATATACATATATAAACCTAACAATCCTTTTTTTATTTACTCAAGGAAAAGTGTTTTCACATATGATAAGTACCAAAATAAACATATTACATCAACGAAAAGCTTCAAAACAACCTTCCGAATATATATATAAAAAAACTCCCTAAGTTAAACGTGAAATCTACTTTCCAATATTTACATATGCTGCTCCCACCTGAATGTGAAATAAATATTTTTTTTTTTTTACTTTTTTTACATTTTTTTTTTTTTTTTTTTGTAAAATCTAAAGCTAAACTGGAAACCCGGGAGAGGAAGTTCAAAGATTCCCTTCAAAGGAAAAGTCGAGATTCAATCAACATATGCAACATTCTTTGAGATTTGTCTGCACTGTAGCTTCATATTTAGGGGATCCGAATGACTCTGTTCTACGTCCTGAAAACCCATCTTTTATTTATTTTCTTTAATCTGCAACACACTTTCAAAGAACCAACGTACCTGTTTATTTTTCCATGAAGTCAGATTTGTCTAAGTTTCAAAATCAGTTCTTGGAATCTTCCCTTAAAAATTCTAAGATTTTGAATCTCTACATCTGAGAGAGAGAGAGAGAGAGAGAGAGAGAGAGAGAGAGAGAGAGAGAGAGAGAGAGAGAGAGAGAGAGAGAGATTCTTTTCCAAATTCCATAGCGCGTAGCCAATAACTTTCACGTCAAGAAATACACAAAACAACGAATGTAAGTTACGGGCAATAAAATCTTTATAGAAATTTTTATAGGCAATGGTTCAGAAAAACAGGAAAGACATATTTCAATTATTCACTAAGAAACGTAAACATATGAGCACTCTGACAAATACAGCACAATCATACAAACATACATGCATAACATACATACACACGTACGTAACTAAATAATAAAAAATATTAAAAAATTTGTATTTGCATCTAGTATTCTTCGATCGATCCAGAGAAACAACTATTGTGTATATTGGAATGAAGGTCATGATTCCCTCTAACTGACACATTCAATTCCAAATTGACCTCACGCTAAAGGCATCTACGTATTTCTGGCTGGATCAGGCTCATTCGTGACAGCGGATTCCTTCTATCAACTGTTTTTGCTTTCCTCAGTCTGTGATCACTTGTAAATTATCCACCACTCGCCATTTCGACGAGCCAAGAGTAAACAGAATTAACAGAATTGGGTGCAAGATTATTTTTCAACAGAAAGTCCTTTTCAAGTGCTAAGGAAAGCTTACTAATAATAAAATCTACGAAATTATCATTATTATTAATTATTATCATTATATTAAACTGAATGCCTCCAACGGAATATATTTCATCTTCTTTAATAGATACATTTTCAAAGCAAAACACGAGACTTAAATACATTTCTCATGGTGTAACCCTTATTGATGAGTTAATACAGTGGTTAACCCTTATTGATGACAGTTATAGATTTTCCAAATGACTAATCCTCTCATATGTCGGAACTCGTCGGCCTGACCTGTAAGGTCGAAGCTCAGCTTTCCTCGAGTGGTTTAAGGCCTGTCCACACGACCGGGCCTGATCGGCGGACCTCCCCTCTAACGGGCACACTTGACGGGCAAACCGTCAAATTGCCCGATAGGTTTTGTAGCAAAATTACTATGGTGGTGCCCGATGGCTTGAGCTTCGACCCTGGCAGACGTACGTTAACCATATACATTTCTTTTACTGAGCCATTATTTGCACCATAATCTCTTCTTTTTCTTCTTTTTCATCATACACAAAGCAAATATCATGCTACACAATATCTTCTTCTTTGCTTTAGGCACCATGTTTATCGTACCGCACTGAACACACTACTGGCATCGTCGGCCACGCCCACCTCTCCATCGCCTCACCCGTGTGGACAACATTCACGGCTAAGCCCGCCAGAATTTGAATTTGCCCGTCAACCCCGAAGCACGCCGACCAGGCCCGCTCGCGTGGACAGGCCTTAAGGACACTGCACGGACTGCATATCGCACAGGTCCTGGTATCGCAGTACAGTCGCCACCAAGTGCTATAGCTTGGTCGCCACAGCGACGCCGTCCCTGATCCCTGTGTTTGTATGGTGTTTTTACGTTGCATGGAACCAGTAGTTATTCAGCAACGGCTTTACGTGACTTCCGCTGATCCGTGTGTACGTAAGGAACAGTCTGCTGCCCCGGGAATCTAACCGAGGTTGAGATGGTCTCCAGGACGAACCCGAAACGAGGTCTTGCTGTCAGAATCTAAATTTGCATTTCTTTTGACATTGGTGGAAGGAAGGACTGAACACAAACATCCCACGTCCCGTCATGGTAGACGTGAATGGCAGTGCCATCTTAACGGTGGATGGGGATAACCTCCCAAAAGTGAGGCGAGTTTTTAAACAAGAATGGTATCTAATTATTCTTATTCAAACTGAATCTTGCTTTTGGTTTATATAAAGTAACCCTGGTGATACACGACTGTATGTCACTACACTCAGCACCTATTTATCGTCCCGCCAAATGGTGTTAGCTGCGATTAAAATGATTTATTGATCTCCAGGATGTCGAGTGTGAGTCCATTATCATAGCAGCTAGGGTCACTTTTACTTGAAGCATTAAAACATCCTTCTACAAGTCATCCTTTTCTAACCCCATTATCCTAACTTCACCCACCAACACTAACAGTTGTTCTAGTTCAACAAACCATAGAAAAACAACAAACCATAAAAAAAAACTACTTTCCTTTCACCGCGCAGACGCATATATAGCATTGATCCTTCGAAATATTAACAAAAGTTATAAAAAACAAACACAAAATTATACTACTAGTAACAAAATAAATTATTGTATATACTCACCAGTTTCAATAACCAACTGCCAGTGAAATCCACAGTAGATAATACTAGTTTAAATTTTCACTAACTTATAGCCTTGAAAACTTAAGCAGATTAAACTGGTTTCTTCGACACGGCTTAGGACATCCAAGATGCAACAGAAAATCCACACTAAGCAAAAAACACCCTTCATGAGTAACTTAAATCTACTTAAAAAAAAAGAAGTAAATAATGACCTAGAATCACCACTTCCCGTTTTCCTAATGTCCATAACAACTGCCGTCGTGCAACAACGTAGTTTTAAATTTTACTTTTTCCTATATTGAATTTTTTGTAGTAAAAAAAAAAAAAAAAAAAAAAAAAAAAAAAAAAAGGACATCTGAAGTATTGGTGGCTGAATGGGTCGCAAAATCCCTTTGCTTTAAACCTTGAACCTGTGCTTGGCCTTCAGCGAAATCCCGCAAGAATCCCAAAATCCTAATTTAACGAGCGAACCTTTCCTCCCGGGGGAGCACACTACCAACCACACACCCATTCTGCCCCTGGGGGACCACCCGAACCTTGCGGTGGTCCAGGATCCTTCGACGATTCCTTCGGTTTAAATGCCACGAATGAGAATGTGAAAAATAAAAGCAACATTAATCCATTGGTGCCTTGGGTAAGCAAAACCACAAATTATGTAACGCCTTTATAATGACAGTCTATCAATAGATTAAAAGACTCACAGATGTTATTCTCTTTGTTTAAAACGTCATTTGATCATTAACTAATCACTCCGGAGCAACAATAGCTTCTCAAAACAAGGAAAAGAATTATACATTCCAATCATGTCATATTCAATAACGTTAGTTTATTGACTATGATACTTATTTCGGTATCACTTCAAAACCGCAGAGTTGTAGTGCTAAGCAATGTGTTTAAGGAAGCTAATTTATAAAACAAAGTAAGAAAGAAAAATAATAGAAACGCTAATTTATAAAACAAAGTAAGAAAGAAAAATAGAGTAGAAACGCTAAGTTGAAAGTTAGCCAAACCGTCAACCAGCGTCAATGTTCACAACAGCATAACGACACAACAGACACTACTTTAACGTAACTACAGTCTTGCGGATCATTAAAAAGCTCTATAACTACGGTTGCATTTGCCTCGAAAATATAAGGGAGTATCTCAACCTTTAATACTATCGGTTCTTTTCTTATTAGTATTTTTCTTTTTGTTTTTGCTCTTTTTCTGTCCCGGAATCACTTTTATCGGTATCCAATAGAACCGTCAAAATCAATTTTTCAGTAATGGGATAACCTAACCTGACTCACTTTTAAATTTGCTGGATAAAGCTGGGCAAAGCAGTTCCAATATTCTAACCTATCAAAGTCAACGTTTCATTAATGGGAGATTTTGTTCGGGAGGTGGACTACGCCCCCCGCCCCTACCCGCGCCTCCCGCCACCACGTCAAAATCCTGTTTGCGAAATGAACACGAATGGCGAAAGATGTTTCAAGAAAACCTTTTTTTTTTTTTTAAGCTAATAAAACTTCAGCATCATCCTCCAACTAACGTTAACAATATTATTATGTTTACATCATTGGTATGCCTACAAGGGGCTAACGAAACTTTAAACCCGAGTTTGTGCCTAATATGGCAACTGTATAAGAACACGTCAATATTTTTTAAAAAGAGGTAGTATTTACGGTCGTATTACTGAATTTCATTATCATATTTCTAGTTGAACTTTTCATACGTGTACACAAAGGTTGTGATTTGTTGAGACTAAAGGTGTGTCCATACGGTCAAACATTTCAGACGGACAAACATTGTTACCATATCATGAGCGAAGCAGGATGACGTCATAAGCGTTGAAACGATGGAAGTACATCTGGCAACAAACAGTGGTACCAGATGAGGTTGTAAACCAGTGTTTTTAATCTGCTCACAAGGCAAAGACCGGCAGAAATTGTTAATTGGTAACAATGTTGGTCCTTAAGTATTCACAGGCGTACAAAATGTTTACATTTGTGAAGACTAACCATTTACAGGAGTACAGTGTGTTTTCATCTGAGAAGACCAAACACTAACTCCTTCATATAACTTAAATCACTCATAACAAACATTAAGAGGACAAAATGTCAAAAGCGGTCAGCAGCGATTCAAGGCCGATTATACACTTTCTTTTCCCACTTTGATTAAGAGGACATAAACTGTCTAAAAGGCTTAACCTCAAGAGCTAACACATAATCTACCTTGTCTAGCCTGTCATAATTCGTCCCTACACACCTGTTCCGGTCTCGTCGCTAATGCTGGTGTTTATTATCCAGGGGATTCTGGGATCGTCTGTAAGTGGCTCTCGATTGCTTGCTTGTAATCTACAGGTATTCTTCTCTGGGTCTGTCAACTCAGGACAGTTTTTTCTGAATGGGTAACCCAGGCCGAAGCCCAGAAGAATTGATTGCCCTTTGACATCATGAAGAAACAAATCCACGCCGAGTATAAAACTGTACAAATATTTTTCTTTATTATATTTACAAAGAGCTTTCGAGAATCTGTACAGGTCCTCAAAGGATTTCTATAAATATTTATTTCTAAATATGTTTGTAAAGTAACATGCCTGTGATTTGTTCCTACTATGAGTATTTTCTTATCTTTGACACAATAATAATAATAATAATAATAATAATAATAATAATAATAATAATAATAATAATAATATCGAAGACTTGTTATGAACATGGAGAGGCGATGTTCATTATACCAAAACTGGCATTTACAAACTAAAGTGTCCCATTTTGAGGCGGTAAAAATCTATTTCATCTCGGGTATTGAAACTTTCAACGTTTGTCCTCTGCGTCCTGCTTGGAATATTGATCGAGCACCTGGGGCTCTTTCTTGGCTTCTCTTCCACGACGGACTAAATCCTCAGAAATCTCGTCTTGAACGGCGACCCTGCCCTTGCTGCTTCTGTCTGGATTGACTCCTATATATGATTTATATCGAAGTGTAGCTGGTTGGCTGGTTGGGTTTTATCATCCTGGCGTCACAACAGTAAAAAAGTGAAGAGGTCAACACATTGTACACTGAAGTGATGCCTCACTAACTCGCTCACCATCTGTGACCTGCGATGATGTGATTGAGTGGTTGGTTTATATCAACTTGGCGTCAAACAGCACAGGTTTAAGACACCGACAAAATTTATGTGCAAAGGGGATGACTCACTTTATTTCGTCGGTAGCTTTGACCTTTAGTGTTCTAAAGCCGGTGAAATATGCAAGTCAATCAAATTTACAAAGGCTACAGGTATTGTTTCAATAAATGCTTCTGTTAATCGTGAATGTCACCTTCCGAAAGTGACCAAGCACTCGTATAGATGAAACCCTTAACTTACAAACCAATCTCCTGCAGAGCAGACGGACCACAGACAACAAGAGAAAAATAACAAGTAATAAAAAATAAAACAACAAATGGCTAATTATATGCATAACTAAACAGCACCCTAACTTCACTGCAAGTTCCTTTCTTTCCACCCCAAGATTCTATTTCACCCAATTCTCCAAAGATTTTCCGTCTTGCTTTACACTCCTTCGTTTTAGCCCTTTTTCTCCTTATCGCTTCGGCCTCCTATCAAATACGAACAAAATTGTGCGTAACTTGAATCGGCTTCCACGTACACAGTGACTCGCGCATCTTTTTTAATTAATGTTTTAGGCTTTTTTTTTATGAAAGACCATTCGTATCCTTTCATCGGCTAACGTGTAAACTTACAAACCAAGGTATCGCAAACGTAGTCACACATTTTCTATAACTGTTTAATTCATTTTTATGACTGTTTTAAGCTTTCATTAAATAAGACTTATTTCATACCTCTCTCCAACCGGCTTTCACGTACAAACATACATGCACACGAGTGAGTAAAAATAAATACATAAATAAATAAAAACGCAATGTAAGAGCGAAAGAGACATGTATTTTAAGTCTATTAAATTATTGAGAGGAACAATTTGAAAGCCGTGCCTTTTGCGGAGGAGGAGGAGGAGGAGGCGGCGGCTGCTGTGCATAGAATGTCGCTTCATAAAGATTTCACCAGCCTCATCTCTCGTCCTTTGCCTGACATATACTTTTCAGACCTGGTGTATGCGCTGGATTCACTTATGCATCAAGGTGCGGTTTCTTTGAATAGCCTCTCTCTCTCTCTCTCTCTCTCGAGAGAGAGAGAGAGAGAGAGACGCTGTACTGTCTGTAAATGGAAGCGCCAACCAAAAATTGGTTTCTTAATTACATAAAATGGAAATGTGTGCCACTCGCTTTCGTGTACAACCGCACATCACCGTGGTACAATATACATAAACAGTAAAGAGATATAGTCATAGGTTATACACACACGAGTTTAAAAAATAAGAACAAATATATAAATATCACAACAGCCAAAACGCCAGACCCAAAAATACCTCAAACATTAAAAGGACCGATCGAATTAATCCGTAACGGTTGGAACCGATTACTCCTTCCACGCCGACAAAAATCATCGAATCCACAACAACCGAACAACCCTTAGAAAAGAAGACCGTGATTGCAGAAGAACAAATAAGCTGTCTTTGACAGACCCTAAGGGAAACAACGAACGGATGATAATTCCGAAGCCATATTGATTTCCCCCCCAAAAGCGATAATTCGTCGGGTGACATTTCACAGCGTTAGGTTCTAAAAATACACGGGCAGATCGAGTCGCCTCAGCAACCATAGCAAGACGATACACCGACATACGTATTTACACACCGATAGGTTGAATCACGCGTCATATGAACTGTTGTCTTTCTCAACAATTCTATTGTTCTATTGCAGATGCTTTTGCTGATAATGTCTTATCATCAATCCAGGTTATATTGAAATTGAAAAATTCTTTATGAATATTGAAAGAATAACAAAATAATCATAAAATAATTAAAATAATAATACTTTTGCTATGAACAATATTCTGTTATTAATCAGCATAAAATATGTATAGAGGAATTATGATAATAATAATTATAAATAGTTTTAGAGACCATTATGAAAAATAATCATACTACTTCAAACTCTTCAGTTCTGATAACTCCATTCATATTCCTACTCGACAATTTATTAGGTAATCGACCAGATGATTTATTTTCCCTTTCCGATTTATGAGAAAAATAAAAATGACTCAACGACTGGACACATCAGAAATATAGTGAACCATGCACACTTACGTACGCTCCAGGTTATTGATCGCATTCTACCGCTGGTTTTTGTTACAGAGGAGCGATTGAGGGGGCAACCCAATACTCTTACCTAGACCAGTTTTGATAAAAAAGAAACATTACATTTATAGTTCAACTCCTTGATGGCCACTAGTGCTAGTTTTCTTTGTATATTTCCGCGTGTTCCGAACGAATCTGGTATTGATTTGACAAGGCAAGTATATGGTTCATGCATCATCACTACAGTGTACTGAGAACGTAGCAATGATAAACACCAAGTCCCACCTGATAGAAAAGCCTCAACTCTCCGGAAAATGATTACAGTACTTGACGTGATATATTCGAACCTAACCATGAAGGGATACATCCTAACCTAGCCTTCAAGGGATATATCCTAAACTAGCCATGAAAGGATACATCCTAAACTAGCCATGAAAGGATACATCCTAACCTAGCCTTCAAGGGATCCTAACTTCGGCTTTTGTGAATCCTAACCTAGCCTTTAAGGGATACATCCTAAATTAGCCTTGAAGTGATCCTAACTTCGTCTTCATGGGATCCTAACTCCGTCTTTATGGGATCCTAACCTAGCCTTTAAAAGATCCTAACCTAACCTTCAAGGGAACCTAACCTAGCTTTAAAGGAATCCTAACTTAGCCTTAAAGGAAACCTAACCTAGCTCTAAACGACTCCTAACCTAGCCTTTAAGAGAACTCAACCTAGTCTTCAAGGGATCCTCACCTAACCCTCCCTCATACAGACTAACCTAAGGTTCTTGGTCATATCTAACAGTGATAGAATGTTTTTCTTAGGTATGTGGGAAATATATAAAATCGTTTCACTGCCGTACACCATTTAGATGCCGAATTGTAACAATACCAAAATTGGGACCATAAATTTAAAACTGAAAATATAAGAATATGAGTCAACAAAAACGAAATGCGGGAAGCAATTCCCAAGTTTAGTAACTGAGGGAAGAAGGAGTCGCGCAAGAAACTTGAAGCACGCAACGCTTCATATACACTGCATCTTTTTATAAGAAACCCGGCGATAATGCTGCCCAAAACAGAGGAGATATGCATTCAAGCCTAAAGTCACGTAGGTGACGGACTGTTTACAAACTCGCCAACTCTGTACACTGATAACGACCGATTTTGAAAGGTTTGCTTACATAAACTTTAGAACGTTCTCTCCTCTTAATTGACTCGGTCTTTGTAAGGAGATTTTGCGCCTCTGAGTGTGCTAGTATACATGAAAACTACATTAATGTTATAAAAGTTATGAAATGAGTGAGTGAAATAAAGGTATTCACTTTATATTGCGTATATAAAATACCCACTAATGCCAGTACAACATTTACACGTAAATTTGATAACATCTAACCTACGATTACTTATTAATCGTTATTTTTTCCCCACTCATCAGGAAATTACTTTAAAAACCTGAAAGGGTCAGCAAATCAACCTTAGGAAGAGCAGCAATCTTCATGGCGATCGTCAAGATGATCAGCAGATAAATAAACTTTAAAAAAAAGAAGAGAGAGAGAGAGAGAGAGAGAGAGAGAGAGAGAGACATGATGCCATTGATAAGACACTCTCCTCAGAAACCTGTTGAGGCAAGGCCACAAGCAACAAGTAAACAACCTTGGATCGTTTATCATACTTTCGATAACAAGTCACTTCTTCCATCCCGAAATGACTGTTTAATGCTTAATATTCCATGTCAGGATTAATCAAATACAGGGTTAGACCGTCCCGTCGTTACTGCGCATATTTGTGACGTCATTGGTAGGTGGCCATAAGTATATCTTCGTTTTACCAGACCACTGAGCTGATTAACAGCTCTCCTAGGGCTGGCCCGAAGGATTAGATATTTTTACGTGGCTAGGAACCAATTGGTCACCTAGCAACGGGACCTACACCTTATTGTGGGATCCGAACCACACTCTATCGAGAAATGAATTTCTATCACCAGAAATAAATTCCTCTGATTCCGCGTTGGCCGAGCCGGGAATCGAAGGTAGGTGGCCATAAAAGAAAACAAATAATTTAAGGGTCACTATGGGAATTGTTTGCCCAAGCCCATTATATATCTCTTTCACGACCTTGTGTGAGAGAGGTCCCCGTTAATCGCCAGGAATACTGACTTGATGACTTTTTTACCTGAACCTCAGTCAGATCAGCCACGTGACGTCATGCGCGAGCGCGAGGTTCAGTCAGATCAGCCACGTGACGTCATGCGCGAGCGGGAGATTGTCCTATTTTGGTCAGAAGCGGCCTAACCCTGTACTCTCTTAATCCTGATCCCATGTAATGTTCATGACACTAAGAACTAGTTTACGGAGACGTCTCAATGATATCAGTGATAAACTACTACGCTACATAAAATAGTTTCGGATTTCCTCGTACGTTCGTTACATCTCTCCCAAATTGTCATTCCCATAAACAAAACTAACATTTCGTTGCAACAATCACGAGGCAGGAAAATAGTGATAGTGATATGTTCCAAAAATGCACAATATCATATAGTATTTTTGCAATATATGAAAAGCTTCATGTGACCAGTAGATTTTTTCAGGAAATCTTGCATGTTGTCAATAATAATAATAATAATAAAAATAATAATAATTCTAGCGGAATCTACGCAAGATTTCACAAAAAAATCAACAATATGGAGAACTTTCCATTTTCTGACCCCGTAGGAGGGTAGTGCCGTCAGCGCACCTCATGTAGAGCACTGTAGGCATTACTTAAGGTTCTTTGCAGCGTGCCTTCGGCCCCTAGCTGCAACCCCTTTCGTTCCTTTTACT
>NC_087211.1:77829216-77859216 GCF_015104395.2 Macrobrachium nipponense | reverse complement strand
ATATGAAAATATATTATTCCGGGTGGTTAGAGCGAATTAGATATCAAAGGACATTTGTAGTTCGATATATATATATACATTTCGTTATATATACGTGTGTATATATATATATATATATATATTATATATATATATATATATATATAAATAAATTTTAGTGCGTGATCGTCTACATGAATGAAGCAACCCACCCATTACAAATTAGTCAGGAAGAAATCCGACCAACGATAATGACGTCACTCTTCCCTCTTTCCAGAGAACAAGTTTGTTGATTGCATGATGCATAAACCTGCCGTACTGACCTCAGAAACTTTATAAATATTTTACCGTCAAAGACCTCACTAGGCTAATACTACGCAATTCACAGTTCCGAAAAAATGTACTCGTGGACCACGTAATCCAAGAATTGCGCAAATAACATACAATTCGGGTAAATTGTGAGACCCTCAAACGAGCCCTTTCGAAAATGACTGCTTAAAAATGACAAAGTATTCGGCCTCCCCCTATAATTTAGGCCCCTGGGACGCGTCAATGGGGTATTTTCGAATCCATAACGACCCTCATCAACAAAACCTGGCTTAAAATATTCCGAGTGAACGAAGCCTAAAGACAAACCACACGAGATTCTCGTAAAACTTGAAATAATCTACTACGAAACGCAACAATACTTACGAAAAACATTAAGATTCACAATCATTCATCTGCCAACTAAACTTCATCCTTCGTAAGAACTTCCTAAACGCATTAAGTCTAATTATAAATATCTATTTCCTCCAAAACAACAGACAAGTTAGAAGTCCACAAAAGCAATTAACAACTTCCACTTCGCTCAACTTCGCATAAACTTCTCATTCTGTTTTAAATTCACAGAGAAGGATGACAAGAGAACTTGACATCATCTCAATTTTTCCGTCCCTTGAAATGTAGTTGTGTCAATGCAGTTCAGAAATAAATAAATCAAGGGGAAAAATGACTGGCGATAGACCTCCTGCGATACACAAATCCACTCATACTCGGTTGGACTTGACTCGAGCCATCTCATCAACAAAAGGCTTCATTTGATGTGGAACGATCTCTGCCAGTTCTTCCGTAGCTTAGCACAGTCTTTTTCTCTCCACCTACTCCAATCAAGGGTCCCGTCCTTCCAAAAGAAGCCATTCTTTTAATGAACAATGAAGTAACTTTCTCCTAAGAAGTGTCCACTCGAGGCTTCTTCTTTTCTTTTATACAAGTCTATAGCTCCATAAGCCTTTCAGGGATAGGAGTAAGGGTGGGAGGGAGGAAGATGGGGTTATTGACTGAATGTCTCTTTGAATTGGAAAAAAAATGATGATGATGATAATTATGTCAACCGACCAATCGCTCGGCTTCAGCCGAATCCACAAAAAAAATTCCTCCAGGTGTTTACAATTTCTATCAAGCCTTCACGGGGACCTACACAGACACTGATGGTACTCTTAAATGGTCTCATTGAAATGTCTTTTTAATTTTAATTTTCTCTCCCCACACACACACACACACACACAAACCCAACCTTCTTCAGAATAAAAACCTGTCGTAAATCTATTCTTATCTCTTTTTTTTTTTTGTTCAATAAAAGCATAACCCTATCATTCGTTTTACTTCCGCATGTCAAGTGACGGTCTGCCGTAATCAATACATATGCCACCCCACACAATGGCAGCCATACGATCCCTTTGTATTCCAGCACAGTAACATAAATTCAAGGTTATCATTCGTCCGTATACCGCAATGTACTTGAATTCTAAGCAAGGATTTTGGTGTACCTATACTTTATAGGAAATAAGAAGTAATGCGCAAGCACAAGCAATACGAATCTAAACAAGCTAATGTAACCACCATCTTTGCAGCGTCCCCATGCATAAGTCTACAGAATGACCTTCATGCTCATCGGTTCCAATCAATCTCTTTCTATGTGCTTTCAGCGCATATTTCAAAGGTTTAATATCTTAATTTGTCACCTCAAATATAAAAACACTAAATTACAAACAAGTACACCTTGATGGTTTTCCAAATTCATAACTCACTCACGGGACACCCGTTCTTATCAGTGGAGGCAGAATCGCAAACAAAATTCGAAGAAATGAGAGGCAAGGGTGTTATATTTCTCCAGTTTTTACTTTATATAAGCTAAGATCTTTTTCCTAAATGACTGAATAACCAGGCAACTATGTCACTTCTAAAATCTCACAGAAAGGTATTATCCAACAGAACTTTCATGATTAAATAATTACTTTCAAAAAACGGCTCCATTTTCAAGACCACTTATCATTACATGCAAATTTTCACAATGGACTCTGCTCGATCGGCTATAATTTCTTAGTTTCCTTTCTACTTATATCAATATATCCACTTTTAGTATTGATGCCCCTCACAGCTGTCTTCCATTCAGTATTGTTCTTAAAAATAAAAGAATGAGCTGGACAGCACTCATTCCATCGTATCCTGCTTGCTCAAGCAAAACCAATGAATAAACTTGTGAAATTAGTATACATGTAATAAATAAATGTGTGAAATGACTAAACATATTTTCTAAATGTACACTCATAGGAATTCTCATGGCAAAAAATTGGTTAGAAGATAAAGACGCAAAATAGTGTAGTACTTGAGCCGCGCCAGAGATAAGGCAACAGAACGCACTTATACTCTACGTAGAGCTTCATAAGGGAGGGCTACGAGTAGCCTACATAATAAGGCTTCCGATTCCACCCCTATGCTAATGTCTTGACTAACAATTCCACTAACATGAATTGTTATAAACGACGCTTTTGGCTATTCCCTTCATTTGATCAATATTATACACATAGCTGAGATCAGTCCTTGAATCTCGGGTATTGGTAAACCCGAGTCTGCCGTCTTGACTAATGCCGTTGACGAAACCCGACTATTAAACTGATAGTTATTTATGCTCTCTTAATTTATCTGTCAGTAGGCGTGTTAGCCCTGCTGACTGACGACATACAAACAGGTTTTCCTCTTTTTTATTTTTATTTTTTTATTCTATTTTTTTTTTTCATTGCTGCCGATATCCAAACAGGTTTCTATGATGACGATATCCAAATAGGTTTCCTTTTCATTTTTTTCTTTTGGTTGCCGATAGCCAAACAGGTTTTTATTATTATTATTTTTTTTTTTTTTTTTTTTTGCATAGAAAAACAGGTGGTTTTATGTTGTTGATATCCAACCCCAATTTTTTTTATTGTCACTGATATCCGAAACATTTTTTTTATTCTTGCCGGTATCCATAGAGAATTTTTTTTCTTTTCATTCCTACCGATATCCATAAAGGATTTGTTTTTGTTGTTACCGATATCCAAAAGGGATATTTTCTATTGTTGCCGATATCCGACAACGATTTCTTTTTTGCCGATGCCGATATCCAGAAAGGGATTTTTATTGTTGATGATATCCAAAGAGAAATTTTTGTTAGTATCCAAACTGGATTTATTCTAGATATCCAAACGGGATTTTTACGTTGCTGATACCCAAACAGGCAAACAGGATTTTTTTTTTATATTATCCAAATCGGATTTTTTTTATTGCCGATATACAAGAATTTTTTTTTGCCGATATACAAGTTTTTTTTTTTTTTGCCGATATACAACCAACAGAAAGTAAAGCAATACGGCATTGTGACGCGCCGATCTTTCTTAGTCGTATCTTTCTTTGGCTAAAGCACATTTACGTCCAAATGACGTCCGCAGCAAAGTTTCGCAAGTATCAATTGGTTTCATCAAACCTCAGTGTTTTGCCCACATGAAAAACAGCCCCCAAGAAAGTTGAAAGAACTTCACAGCTACGGTAAGTTTTAAAAGCCAGGCTTACATAATCACATACTGAAATGCAATGCAGAGCTATGAATGACAACTACCAAGTACAAATTATGAATGAACTGGTGAAATGATCCTTCAATGATGATCATAATTCTGGATAATCATATTTAAACGAAACCCAGTTCTCCCCCATCGTTTTCGCCGAGATTTTCATTCAAGTCAACTGCAGATGACAAAACGACACCACGATGAACACCTTGATCTCCTTGAACCCAAAAACCCTCCCCGTGATGCCCGGGTCTCTTCGCCGGCCCGTATCTTCCCAGGACATCCACCTTTCTTCATTAGCCCTTATTGTCAATGTTAAATGTGGCCTACGTCACCCAAGAATCGTCCCTCCCGGCATTCTCCCTGAAAATCAAGATATCTCTAACCACGGCCTCCAGCAACCCTTAGGTCTTCAACACCGAAATCAAAACGTTCCCTTTAACCCTACGCTTTACATGGAGACCCACGTCCCTCCTCAACTCAACCTACAACCCTCGCTGAAATCCATGACTTCTCTCGGTACCCGAAATATTCCCACCAATCAATGCCCCTCGTCCACCCCTTCTCCCATCCCCTCTCCATCCTCCCCTGAAATCCATTCATGGGCCCCACATCCCGATTTTAATAGGGCACAGAAGAGTGCATCGTAATTCATCCTCCACGGTCAAACCGAGGCGGAGACGGCCGTGATCTTTCGGTAAATATATTTTTGGACAGCCACAAAGGCAACAAAGGTACCTTCTGCCTTACTACGAGCGGGATTAGGCATCTTATGAGCTACAGGGGATGATGATAAAAAAGAAAAAAAAAAGTACTTTGGGGAGAAAATTACGACAACAGGGAAAAATGGACAAAAGGGAAATGAAGATGAGCTGAGATGCATTAACTACAAGGAGAGAGAGAGAGAGAGAGAGAGAGAGAGAGAGAGAGAGAGAGAGAGAGAGAGAAACATCCAGAGGCTCGTTATCGAATATAATCACTACCGTCATCTTCCTCTCCGTGCTCATTAATGGGGATTTTAACTCGAAGGCAGAATAATATCTCCTAATAGACGGAGTCTCTTCCATCCCACCTCTTCCTAGTTTGTAATACGCACTTCTTACCGTTTATGCCTCGAAAGTCTCTGGATTACCTGAGAAAAGGAACGGTGAATTCTTCGCTCTTTCTCGCAGACTATTTGTTGTTTCTTTGACAGAAATAAACAAATCTGTTCCATATACATTTCTATCAATATTTCCCGACCAAGGACAATGACAACAAGAAGCAAAAAACAGCACAAGTGTACAACAAAAGTGACCCTTTAAAGTGTCCATAAACATACACTCACAAATATTCTCCAACAGTTCCAGAAAAACTACAAGCTGAAAGCCCTTATGAATTTCTTGGAATGGTCTATGAAAACTTTTCTTCTCTTATTTTTTTATTACCTGTCATCCCCTGACGCAATTTAATCATTTGCCATCAATATCCCACCTATTGTGAACAGTTTATCTGGACTCGAACGAGATTTGCCATAAGATTCTTCACTCTACACTGCATCGTTCTTTCCTTGGAAGTCGTAGATCCTCCCGAATCTTGCTTTCCTTGTCTATAGCACCAGGATTAATGGAGTCCTGTGTTAGACCGTCCCGTCATTACTGCGCATATTTGTGACGTCATTGGTAGGTGGCCATAAAAGAAAACCAAGAAAACAAGTAAATTAGGGGTCACTATGGGAATTATTTGCCCACACCCATTCTCTGTCTCTTTCACGACTTGTGTGAGAGAGGTCCCCGTTCATCTCAGGTACTGGAAGATAGCATTCTTGTTCTTCACTCTGGTGGGGTCAAATACTGACGGACGATTTTTTTTTTTACATGAATCTCAGTTGCATCAGCCACGTGACGTCATGGACAAGATTGTCCTATTTTGGTCAGAAGCGGTCTAACCCTGCACTCTATTAATCCTGTACAGCACAAACGTCATGGCGTCTAACTTCGCCAAATCGGATATTCTGGTGTACCAAAATTCTCGTGGTCAAGTAAACGTTGATGAAAATAAGCATTTTGGGTGTTCGACATAGATTGTATATGGTAAACATTGAAACTAGATGGCAACGTGATGAGCGCACGTGCACACGCACGAACCGACAGGTTTAGATTAAGGCTACACGAAGTACCTCAGAAAATCTGCACTTTATAAAAAAAAAAAAAAAAAAAAAAAAAAAAAAAAAAAAAAAAAAAAAAAAAACAAGATTCACGCCTGTCAGAATACAACTTGCAGTGAATGCGAGTGTACCTTTAACAAATAACTGGCAGCATCAAGTTTTCGAAGTTGAGAGAGAGAGAGAGAGAGAAACACGGTGAAGTAATTATAAGGCTTCGCATACCGCCTAGTACAGCTCACCTCGTCCCTCTTACACATACGGATTCATCGTTCTGTTTTAGCGTTTCGTACAAAACGCCTTCGCTTTAACACTGACAGCGACTGGTATTAAGATAGCATTACATATAGCTATATAAATCGAGAGAGATAAAGTTTTTACTGCATCTAAGGTATACGAGAAGCAAGAACTCGAAATAGCTACATAGATATGGCGACACATCCACAAATATCTGTACTAATACACACAGGTAATATAATTTCATCTTCTAAGCAGGGACACGACAAAACACGGTTATTAAAATGATTTACACATTAAAATTATTAACATACAATTACATGGACGCATGCTTTCACAGAGACCGGCATTCTTTTTTTTCATAACTTTAACGAAGCCTAAAATATGCTGTATAGCAAACATACAGCATATTATCGTCCATTATCTATTGGTTCTAACAGTAAATATCCATAGCTGATGTCATTGTAACCTATGCTGGTTGTTGAACGGCAAACCAGCCAGTCATGTTAGCATTAGTGATGTCAGATGAGGATATTTACCGTCATTACACTAATTAATATATCCTTAGCCCGCACACTAATATATATATATATATATATATATATATATGTGTGTGTGTGTGTGTGTGTGTGTGTTATTTAACCATTACATTTTGAAAAGATGTTAAAATATTAAAATCCATGAAAAACTATGATTCAACTTCTGCTCATCCCAAAGCCATTAAAATATTGAAATAAATATATTCAAACCAAGTTGCATTTGCACACAAAATATTTCTCAAAAAAGCATATGGTTGAACGTATTACACGTCAAATAAACCATATACAACAGAGAGAGAGAGAGAGAGAGAGAGAGAGAGAGAGAGAGAGAGAGAGAGAGAGATTACATGTCCCAATGTAGATTCGAAAATTACTTTTCAATGGCAATTAAAAGCAGTTAAATCAGAACTGATTTTGGAATTGAATAGAGGTGCCTGACTTAGTTAAACCCGTGTCAGCACTGCTCTGAGTATCATGGAGAATTTCAAATCGTAATATTTAAGTTTAAATTTCCTAAGGAATGTTATGCAAATAAGAAACTTAAAATCCCTAACACCATGAAAGGGAAAGTTACATATTATGTTGGAGAAAATATTACTTCAGGCGCAGAAACATGCCCTTATGAACATTCATCTCAAAACACCAAAGATCCTCACTAAATGACAGAGATAGGACTATCTTATCTTATAAATGGTTTCAAGCACCAGTGGGGTGAGAACTACGCCGGTTAATAGAATGGTGTACATTAGGATGAAGTACTGATCAATCTCTTCTGTTTTATCGCTCTCTCTCTCTCCTCTCTCTCTCTCTCTCTCTCTCTCTCTCTCTCTCATCATCACCATCATCATACCATGTGACCCAAAGAAATCGATAGATAAGCTAGATTAATCAGTGTACTTAATTCAACAGAGGCATTTCTGGATGTTAAAGGAACGCGACCGTATCTATCTATCCCTTTCCATCCGCTCCGGGGATCGAACTCTGATCATTCAGTTGTGGGTCGGAAGCACAATTACTACGTAAAGTTAACAGAGTGACACCCGTATTTCACAAATCTGCGAACCAATATCCACGACAAACCAACTACAACCAAAAAGACCGAATGGAGAACAGCACAGACACAGAATGAAAAGATCTGACGTTATTACTTTAAATCATCTAAGGACGTTACCCATGAATGGTGGCATTAAGAGGACAAAAGCCTAAGCACTGAGTCCAAGAAGCCAATTCAAGCTTCGTCATGTAATTCGTGCCCCATATTTGGCTGATTCAGGTATCTATATCCCTAATCATTCATGCAAGGTAATTCTGTATCACCCACACTAGAATTAATCACTTTGTAGGTGAAAAATCAAAAACATTTTCCAAATGCAATAACTTCTATTCATTCCAATTATTATTATTATTATTATTATTATTATTATTATTATTTATTATTAGTATTATTTATTATTAGTTTATTATTCTTATTATGATCCCTATTCATATAGACCTAGCCTAGCCACATGGGGTACCGACTCAATTCAAGCTTCCAAAGACTATGGTGTTCACTGGAAAGAAGTAACAGAAGGTAATGGGAAAATACAGAGAGAAGGAGATCAGCTATGACAAAAAGTTAAATTAACAAAATAATAAATGCAACAACAAGAGTCATCCTTTAATAGAAGAATCTCATCAGATGATTCCGTTAAATTTATTCATTAAAACACTACTAAAAAAACGCTTTGCATTATATCCCATACACAGGCTAATTTGAAAACGAAGGACGCTCAAAATTAGCACGCCAGCACGTGACCACAAATATACCAAACTCTAACTAACCAGCCAAATCACAATAAACAAGAATTTGGCTACAAATCTGTACACTTCATTTCACTAATTTGAAAACGAAGGACGCTCAAAATAGCCGCAGCAGTGACCAAAATATCCCAAACTCTAACTAACTCAGCCAATATCACTAATCAAACAAGAATTTTTGGCCACAAATCTGTACACTTCATTTCACTATTACCTAGAACCCCCTCTAAGTCGGATAGTCTCATCAAGTATCTATCCTGACGTTTCTAGGCCAAAGTGATGATAATGATGATGATGACCTTTGGCTCCCCTCTTCGCCTTTTGCCTTGATCAAAGAACCACCAAAGAATAATCACCATAGCGGCAATTAGTTGCCGATTTCTTCTCCTGCGCTGAATAACTAGTGGGAATAACAGCCGCACCGGCAATTTGCCGCCGATTCCTTCTCCCGTTCTGAATAATTGCAAGTTAAGTGGTCCCTTCCCCTCGGAGTATTTCATTTTCCCCCTTCACTAATCCCTCGCAGTTTGAACTAATCTTCATCCGCACGGCAAATATTAACCCACTGACTGCTGGGCTGGGCTCGTGCCTCTCTCTGTGCTTGTACAAGTAGGCCGTTCGCTCATGCGAGGCTTACAGTGTGCGCTGTGATACGACCTCCTCTGTCTGAATGAGGTCAGCTGTGGGGAGTGTTTAAACAGGTTCCTGCTATTAGTTTCATCATACTAAGGTGAGGAAGGAATATAACTACGAGTCGAACTTCCATTCTTAATCATATGAAGCCGTACCTTCGTGTACAAAAAATATACACGCCTATGTTCATTATTTCCACCCTCTATATACTCAAGTTTTCAAAAGCATTACTTTTTAACCTTTTATTATAAAAATACAATTAAATTTCAATCATTTACATTATTTGAATAATTCTCTTTATACAAAAATATAAATATAAACTTAGATAACATTTTGCTACAAAAACAATGTAAATCAAAATCAAAACGTATAGTATAAAAATTGTTGAGTTGGAAATATTGCTGAAGGTTGTTATGGAAGGGGAACAGGAGCTTCGAGAGAGAGATGTGGGCTAATTGCTCCTGACCAAGGAATGGAGAAGTGGAAAACTCGAGAGTGTCCATGTTTTTCCCCGATTCTCTCCCAACGATAAACAGTGCGCGGGTTCTCCGACACACCAACATCGGCAAGACTGACCACAGCGAGACCGGTTCCACAAGAAATGTGTTAATGGACTTGATACGATTACCTATTTGGCCAAATAAACTACTCATTTTCTCAGGTGAACGTGGGATACCAGGCTCCAGATTTGAAAACATTTTTTTAGACTTCATTGTGAGTGACACAGAACCTCTCCTCAGGAAGCTTGTTTGTTCTGTGTTTTGACGTTGCATGGAACCAGTATGGTTATTCAGCAACGGGACCTACGGCTTTACGCGACTTCCGAACCACGTCGAGAGTGAACTTCTATCACCAGAAATACACATCTCTCACACCTCAATGGAATGCCCGAGAATCGAACTCGCGGCCACCGAGGTGGCAAACAATGAAGTTGTAATGGTTACAATGACCAAAGACGGAAATGTCAAGAGATTAAACTGAAAAAAAAAACCGCAGGATAAGGATTCCACCAAACCATGGACCACTTTTTCCAAACAAACTGTTTCTCGACAACATTAGATTACAACTGGACGTCTATGCCAGACGGACGACTTATCAGTGATAATGAATGATATTGTCTGATTAGTCTGGCCTTATGCCAGAACTACTTTTGCTCCAAGTGTTCCACAGACAGAGTTACATGGCACATTATTGCCAAATTCTCCTTGGTTACTGTAGAAAATATACATATATGAATAACTATTAACAAGTGAAATGACAGGTAGCACAAATAGCTATTAACAAGTGAAATATCTTTGTACGAATAGCTATTAACATGTGAAATGACGGGTTTAACGAACAGCTATTAACAAGTGAAATGACAGGTTGCACGAATAGCTATTAACAAGTGAAATGACGGGTTGGACGAATAGCTATTGATAAGTGAAATGATGATTTGTAAGAATAGCTGTTAGCAAGTGAAATGGTTTCAATTTGGCCATTTTCGAAAAACGAGGAAAGTCAAGAGAGGGTGAAAATAAACGCGAACAAAAACAGAACACCATCTCGCAAGAGAGAGAGAGAGAGAGAGAGAGAGAGAGAGAGAGAGAGAGAGAGAGAGAGAGAGAGAGAGATTCAAATTATTCTCCTCTAACTTCAGAAGAATGCTCAGGGGAGTGAGGCAATAATTGTGAAAGGCAGAAACTTGACAACAGCCGGGAGTCATGATCGCAATAGCTGGGCCCTTTTCCAAATGATGGGAAAGACTGAGACAGCAGCCAACACAGTTTACCAAGAAAAACAATTTTACCAAGTAAAACATTTCCCCAATTAACACGCCTACCTTCACTCAAAAACAGTTTACTAAGGAGAACACAACTTCCTAATCTCAAACATTTGACCAATTTAACACACCTACTTCCTCTTAAAGTTTACCAAGTAAAACACACCTTTCTACTCTCAAGAGCGAAGTACTGTCTTGCCACTGAAACGGTTACCGAGCAAAACTCCTTCCTGCTCAGAGACAGCTGACACAGTAACACAACCCATTCTGCTCTCAACGTCTACTAAGTAAAACACATCTTTCTGTTCCCGAAGAAACGAGTCCATCTCTGGGAAATGAAGGGACAGTATTACCATTTTTATTTTACATACGATGATGAAATGCATCGACACTTTTTGTAAAAGAAAACCATCGAGTTGGCTATTTGCCTGTACGCCCTCAGATCTTAAAAACTACTGATGCTGGAGGGCTTGCAAATTGTTATGTTGGTTATCCACCCTCCAATCGTTAAAAATATACAATATTGCATCCCTGTAGCCTCAGTAGTTTTTTTTATTATATTAAAGGTTAAAGTTAGCCATGATCATGCGTGGTGCCAACAATACAGGTCAACACCGAGACGTAGCTGAAAGTTTTTCCTGGGCCGTGGCTGAGAGTTTCATACAGCATTATACGCCGTACAGAAAACTAGATTGCGCCGAAGAAACCGCGCATTCTTTATTTGTTATTTCGGGCAACCAATCCTGAGCTTTCCTCTACAAATTACTATTCACTATTATTCACTTGGAAGGAAAAAAAAAGTTAGCAATCCCTCATCTTTCATTCCTAGTGAGGATTAACGATTATACTGCTCCTTTCAGAAGAGCTTCTCAAAATCTATGAAAGTTGTCGTTTCAATTCATACAAAAGCAGCCGTCTCTGGTCTTCACGGGTTACTCCATTCCTATATACTCTATAAATTAAATTACTAAGCAATTCCTTTTCTTTCCTTGCGACCATACGCTCATTTCTGTTTTCTATTCTCTGTTAACACTCGTCGTTGTCTCTGGGAAGTTGAGGTTAACGAAAGTTAAGACATTTTTCACATCAGTCACCGAAACTGAACCAAATTTGTTTAAATTATTATTATTATTGGTAGTAGTAGTAGTAGTAGTTATAAACAAAATCCTCAATAAAATAACCACAACTACTCCCCAAAAAAGAAAGAAAAAAAAAGTTATAAAAAAGAAGTCCTAATGGCTTTTTAATTCAAAACTGAGAGAAAATCGTCACTCTCCAGTAAATAGGGAGCCAATTCATGTAATTGCAAACCTATTGCAAACCTTCTAATCTACAAAAACAATGGAACCAAAGAGGAAAAAAAAATAAACGGACCTGTCAAGAACTTTAAACTCCACGACTCTTACACAACTGCATCTTTAATGCCTTTGCTTTCACACCAGAGAGATCTCATTCCTTTAAACCCCACAGCCTATGCACGAGAGAGAGAGAGAGAGAGAGAGAGAGAGAGAGAGAGAGAGAGAGAGAGAGAGAGAGAGAGAGAGAGATTTAAATGTGTGCGTAGGGCTCAAAGTATTCCCTTGCAACTGCTTAATAATGTCTATTCATGCTTGCATGGCTGCCGGTGTGAACCACACAACAATTGGAGACAATTCTTTTGTTTACAAGTCCGTGTCCTTACTTAGGTTATGATGCCTGAAGAAGACGCAGTTTCCTCCTGAGTCTCTTTTTCTTCCGGCATATACTCCCGATCACGTGTCCCCTGCAGTGAACTATGAAGTTATAATCTAATACTCTCGGGTCATTAATGATGTGGAGAACCCGGAAATTATTAAATTGCAGCTGTTTTAGAAGATTCTCTCTCTCTCTCTCTCTCTCTCTCTCTCTCTCTCTCTCTCTCTAGGACTTAGTTCATGAAGAAACTGGCAATTAAATATGGTACAGAAAAGAGCGGTGGTCATACATCGAAAAGGGAGACAAAAGCACCAATCTCCATCGCTCAGCATCTGTCGTATGCTTTCCCTCCTGATTCATCAGTAACCCCTAACAACGGCGCAATCGCCATCAAGATACCAAGACGAACGCAGCCTCCCAATCTACCTCATAACTACTAACAACATCTGATTCCTGATTCATCAGTAACCCCAAACAATCGCCATCAAGATATCAAGACGAACGGAGCCTCCCAATCTACCCCATAACTACTTAACACCATCATATAGAACGCCAGCGACTCGTCTGTTCACCCACACGGCAATTCCTGAGTGCCGATGGTATACCGCTGTCTCTAACACTACCTACCTAACCTGCCTACCTGCCAAGTGGCACTTGTTGGTGGGAGTATTAATAGTTGGATAATGGCACTGTGATTAGATGAAGGTAGGAAGCTACGAGGGAGGGATGGGAGATGGGGGTAGGGGAGGGGTAGGTGTTAATTAGGTGCGTGTGGCAATGAGGACCACCTTAATCCTATGAGAGAGAGAGAGAGAGAGAGAGAGAGAGAGAGAGAGAGAGAGAGAGAGAGAATGCTCATTAAATGGCTTTACTCCTACGTCGTTAAGGATTTCTTTTTGTGATAAAAGAGATAGGTGAACAAACAGATATCGCAGACGTGAAAATCAGGCCCCCCCAAATCCAACCTGCATTTCTTTCCTAACGAGCAAAATATAAAGTCTCATACAAAGATGAACTTGATCCTCTTCATAAAAAAAGTGACGTTGAAATGACCCACTAATCATCATTCGGAATCACAGTAGCATCATATTTAAGACTGACAAGACATCTCGCAAACTTTCACTAAAGACAGATTCTGCTGACTATCTTATTTACACTATCCAGTCAGTGAATTTACTCCATACGACTTGCTATCACATCTCGCATTTAAGGCTCGGAGCTTGCTTATTTCCCAAAATAACATTCAATATCTTTGTCAATATACCGTCGGCCTTCACTCAAAATAATAATTTATATAATGGAAGTCTCTAAAGCAAAATACATTGCATGGCAGCCTCGCAAAATAATGGGTGGCCTATTATCACTATTATAAGGTCTGCGTAAGTCCTAATTCAATCAAAATTTGTCTCAGCTCAAACTGAATTGTGGCTCCGCGTTACCAAGTTCGTGAAATTACTTTCAGGTCATCAAGTTCGAAATTCCGGCGAAACAGTGCATGTCAAAATCAGTATGGGGCGGTTTCAAACCTCTACATTTAAACTGGCATTTAGGTCATGTATGTATGTATGTATGTAGTTATGTTATTATGTATTATTTTTATATTATATATATATTATATATATATATATATATATATATATATATATATATATATATATATATATATATATATATGTATATAGTAGTGTGTGTGTGTAATTAAAGCAGATTGACATGTTTAAACACAACGTTAATTTGTATGATTTGAACATATTGTCTCTCTCTCTCTCTCTCTCTCTCGTCTCTCTCTCAACTCTCTCTCTCTCCTCTCTCATATATATATATATTCTATATATATATATATAATATAATATAATATACAAGTGTATGTATAAGTTTATATAAATTATATTATATCTTATCTATATACATATATATTCAAATATGAGAGAGAGAGAGAGAGAGAGGAGAGAGAGAGAGAGAGAATGTGTTCAAATCATATAAATTAGCGTAATGTTTAAACATACCAATCTACTTTACTTACACGCTTAAGCTACTGAAATTCCGGAATAAATTATAGAATGGAAGGATAAACTCATAACAAACGGTAGCAGTCAACTGACAATGCCCCCACACATTCCTCAGAATTACACAGAATACACAACTTTACGACAACCTCTTGCTCTTAATTACACAGAATACACAACTTTAGGACAACCTCTTGCTCTTAATTACACAGAATACACAACTTTAGGACAACCTCTTGCTCTTAATTACACAGAATACACAACTTTAGGACAACCATCTTGCTCATTAATTACACAGAAATACACAACTTTAGGAAACTTCTTGCTTTATTAACACCGAATACACAACTTAGGACCTCCTCTTGCTCTTATTATATATATATATATAGTATGATATATATATATATATATATATATATATATTATATATATATATATAACTTTTCTAAAAAACTAATCGAATGAAATCCGGTTTAATATCTGTTAATCTTGATGAAAATGACAACATTTCTCCCAATACCAAAATGTTTTCCAACATTCGTGTCCTGAATAATCATCATTACGCGTAATGACTCAAAAGCTCAAGGACGTTAATATCTTACTGCTATTAGGTTTACGAGGTGAAATCTTCTAAGAGCTCTAACTGCACATTCATGACCGTAGTTAATATCTTATGTATCATAGTCCATAATAATAATAATAATAATAATAATAATAATAATAATAATAATAATAATAATAATAATAATAATAATAATGTCTCATGAGCTTGTGGAAAACAATAAATACCCATTTTATTTCCCATGGAATTGTTTATGGGAGGAAGCCGACTGAAGATTCAGCATTTATAGCATGAATGATGCAGTGACTTATTGTCATGTTTCTCCTTGAAGCCAGCGCCTTTTAAGGGCAGTGGCGCCAATCACAAAAGCAAATCTCCTCCAAAGAGCAAATGGTTCAAACATAAAGTTAAGAAGGATTGCTTCAACGCCATGAAATTTTAAATCAGAAAAACAGGTTTGTTAGTTACCTGCAACACAGGAATTGGTGCCCCAAGCAGATTTCGCACTCCAGGACCCAAAATTGCCATCACATCTCGCACTTGTTCATTAATGTATTCACACACTCCCTGTACCGGAGGTATAACTGCGCGAGGAATACATATGACAGAGGATAGATACGAAAATCAAGTAACAAATAAGCACCTTTGTTATTAGTGGGTCATGTGTCCCCATAATGCATGACTTCCTGGCAATACAGAATAACGTCACCTGACCATAATTAATGGTTATTTCCAGGGTCATGGTAACTGCAGACCGAGGACGCCAGTTAATTAATGGATGAATGCAAAAGTTAACCCCAGTTAGTGTCCAGAAGAGAAATTGGGAACATAAATCCCCCAAAAGGGAGACCTTGGAGAGAGAGAGAGAGAGAGAGAGAGAGAGAGAGAGAGAGAGAGAGAGAGAGAGAGACCCAAGCTAAATAACGAGAAAAAAAAAAAAGAGCACAGCACCATTTCTAAGCGGTATAAACAACTGCGCTGTGATATTCAATCAAGTCACTTCTGCATACTGACATCAAGTCACTACTACATACTGACATCAAGTCACCACTGCATATTGACATCCTCTGTATTGGGACGTCGCAACAGAATTTACCAAATCAAATTAATTACGCCACATCTAGCTGGGACATGAGTCCCCTCTTCTTAGGAGTAAAAAGCAACATATAGCAAAGAGCAACAAAAAACCCGACAGATAATATGATAACTGCTTGTGCACGGTAAGAAGATAAAATCCAGATAACCTCCAAAATACACTTCGTATCATCAGTCGCCATTGCGTGACGATTACGTAGCTCTTATCTCAAACTAGACAGTTAAATATAACGACCGTTAAAAAATTACGTTAATGTCTTTCCAGTCTGTGTTAACTGACCCAGATGCTATAGAAAGACTCATTCAATTCAGAAGAAATATATGTCCAAATCAGTTTACAGAGAATATACGATTATCTAGTCACTCACGTAGGTATTTACAGTAAGTTCTACTGATAAAAATGTTGGTACCGGTATTATAAATTCAAATGATCGCGTGATGTGTATTCATATACGTGTATATATAATGGACTGGAATTTCTAGACAACAGGATGCACAAAGGAAATCATGGAGGCAGTTAACAAAACCAAAAAGCAAATCTGAACCGAGAATCAGCAGGTCCTAAGACCATGTGTGCAAAAAAAAAAAAAAAAAAAAAAAAAAAGTCAGCTTCTGAGAGATCACAACCTATGAACCATTGCTTGGTTGAAAACTAAAAGAATACATGTACAAAATATGTGGCCAACCGTTTGGCGAATA
This sequence comes from Macrobrachium nipponense, assembly GCF_015104395.2. Lineage (NCBI taxonomy): Eukaryota > Metazoa > Arthropoda > Malacostraca > Decapoda > Palaemonidae > Macrobrachium > Macrobrachium nipponense. The sequence goes on along the minus strand of NC_087211.1, from coordinate 77,842,227 downwards.
CAAGTTCGTTCAGAAATACAGATTAAATAATGCCTAAGCGAAGTTGAGAGTACAGAAATGCAAGGTGACCCACTCGATGGCTTCTTTTAACCTCTGAGGAAAGGGTTGGATGGGGAAAGTAGGCGCGGGAGGGAGGAAGGAGGGGGAAGGAGGAGGAGGAGGAGGAGAAGAAAAGGGGGAACAGGGAGAAGACTGAGAAGACACCCAATGTTACATCGATTAGGAAGAACGTATTCCACTTTCGGCGAATCTCCCTAAAATCCTTTGCCCAAGGCGTACCTCGCCCCAGGTGCTCCCTACACCTTATCCCTAAAACGCCCCTAACAGTCCCTAGCGCGCTATAATACTTCCATACCTACCCCACACCTCCTCCTCCTACACACGGACTCCCTCTCCGCCCTAGAAACATCCCACATCCCCTGGTCCTTCCCTCCCTCCCGGCAATCATTCCACCCTTCCGGATCCTCCCGGTAGCCCCGCGAGAGGATCCCCCACCCTCCCCCAAACCTTACCGGCCTTCCATTACCCCCATCGCCAAGCCCACACAGACACACGCCCACTCTCATTGGCCAGCACCTGTTGCCATACCTAGTCGATCTGCGCAATGTCTCTTTCCACGTCGAAAAGGGAAGCCTTGAAAGGAGCCTCGACTCGATTTAATGGGGGTGACGTTCAGGCACTTGCACTGAATAAAGGTTGGAAGGTTTGTTTAATACCTCCCATTCATTTGTTGAATGCAGTAATGTCACACACAGGTTTTTAATACTAAAAGCCATTGATTTCTCGTCTGACAATAGTCCGACCTAGATGGTAGCCCATTTCCATGCCAGAAAATCGACCATCTACCTATATAGCATATGCAAACCCAATGCAATTCAACTAAACATGACATCTACACATCTACAAGATACATTTTATTCAATGGCGACCGCTGTCACTCGTCATGACAAAGCAATAGTTCCCATGAATAAATATACAATCTTCTAACACCCTGTAGAGATAGAAAAAATTGTCTTCTTTCTCTCTCCTCTCTCTCTCTCTCTCTCTCTCTCTTGGCCACTTCGAGAAATGCTCAATATTTGGCAAGAGTTCCTCCCACCGCAGTTAAGGATCAAGGGGCCAATTTTTTTGTTTTCTCCTTAATCTTATCTCTAAGCTTCTGATTAACAGGCGTTGTAATAGAGCTAAGATTAGCAACTACAAAAATCACGTTAACCGCAGGACCACTTAAAAACAGGAATCCTTCATTGCAAAAACCTAGGTTGATGAAAAGAGTTCCTCCAATTTTACTTTCTTCACCTACATGACCCTCTTGCCAACTCTCTCTCTCTCTCTCTCTCTCTCTCTCTCTTCCCACCTTCCTCGCCCGTCATTTCAAATGAAAACAAAACATAATTCTCAACAGACTTCAAAGAAAAAAAATCCATGATACGCGATACAAAAAGTTAACAAAACTACATATGGTTTTCCCTGTCTGAAATCCACCTGAACAACAGCTAAGAGAGAGAGAGAGAGAGAGAGAGAGAGAGAGAGAGAGAGAGAGAGAGAGACTACTTACTGCTTGGAATGTTTACTGCAAGTGAAGTATCAACGACAGCTTGATATTCCCCGGCAAATAGAATAATAATGCATACGTGCAAAATAATAAAAACAAAACGAATGAAAGCCAGGATGATTCGCTTACTGCAGAGTCTTGCAGGGAAGAAACAAAGAAAGAGATGCAAAACGAAGACGACGCCTAGACAAAGGATCATGAAGTTCGACCCAATCTGTTCTCCTCTCCTCACAGAGATTCTACAGGTTCAGCATCAAGAGCAAGTATACTCGCAATAGTTAACACTTCGATTATATGAACATCTGCGTCATACCAGCGACCATATAGCATACACACTGAGGAAATAAGTTAAAGGAGAAAAGGCCACATTAACCCCGATGCCCTTGGCTCGCAACTTCAAACACCCCCCCAAGTCCGGAGACGCTCGCGGATCTCAACCAACCTCTATGCTGCGTGGGCGGAGAGATCTTCAAAGCTGCCATATGGGTACTCTCAAGGTCTAGCAAGGCCCTGGGTACTCAGAGAGAGAGAGAGAGAGAGAGAGAGAGAGAGAGAGAGAGAGAGAGAGACGGCACTTCTGCATACGAGTACATGAGTGACGTTCTAACATTTTGAAGAACAAAAATCAAGTCGAAGCAGCCAGGGCAAAAAGGGTGAAGCAGGAGGCTGTCAAATGCACATGGGCAAACGATTAAAATATGGGAATGTTTTATGGCAGCAAATTTAAAATGCACAATCCCGTGGAATGAACTTGAGAGAGAGAGAGAGAGAGAGAGAGAGAGAGAGAGAGAGAGAGGAGTAGCAGCAGCAGGCAACAGCGGCATACAAGTCTGGTAAGTAAGAAGATGGGGGGAGGGAGGTCGATGGCGAAGCACATCAGGTCTTGATACTTTTAGCATATGTTGTTTACATTCTGCAAACCTATTACTGCATTCCATATCCCGGGGTAAAACTTCAGCACTACCGACCTCTCAGAGAGAGAGAGAGAGAGAGAGAGAGAGAGAGAGAGAGAGAGAGAGAGAGAGAGAGAGAGAGAGAGAGGTACCACTCAAAAAGATAAGCTTAATTCGTCTTCCCTCTTTTTTCTCCTCTTCTTCGCCCATACATTTGGGAATCGTGACTTACCACTCCCTTTTTATTAGTGCTATGCACACCCGTGAAAACGACGACCAGGAAGTCATCTCTCTGATATGACGGGATAAGATTAAAAAAAAAAAAAAAAAAAAAAAAAAAAAAAAAAAAAAAATGATGGGGAGAGCAGGGAGTAAACGGGATAGCAGGGAGGGGCAAGATGGGAGAGAAGAGGTAGAAGGGGTGATGACAAATGAAAACCAAGAAGTAGGAAAATGAGCTAAAAGTAAGCGAGTTAGTAGAAGCACGTGAAAGGAAGTAAGTGGTTGAATAAAACAGAAAACAAAAAAAATGAAATTGAGGGGAGATAAGGAAAGAACAAAGGAAATGCAAATAATGGATACAGAATGATAGGGGATAAAAACAGAAACCACAGGGGAGGGAGAAAAGGAAAACGTAAATACGATTCAAGACGATACGAGATCAACGATACAGAAGGTGGTAAGACTGGAAAAAGAAAGAAGACCGTAGGCAGCCACAGAGGAAACAGGCGAAGAAGAACAGGTACAAAGGTAAAGAAGGGCGTCTCTCAGGACGGATGAGAAGGAGGAGGAGGATGGAGGAGGAAAAGGTGCGAGGGGCAGGGCACAGTCCACGAAGGCCCGATTCCCACATCACTTTAGCAAAATACACGTAGAAGATGGAGGAAGACGAGGAGAGGGCAGTGAGGAGAAGACTTTGAAGGTCGACGGTAAAACAGGGGTTAAGGAGCACCGGAGTCACAGGCCGAGTGAGTGCCGGAAAAAAGGGAGTGCGGGGGGGGGGGGGGGGGGGGGGTGGGGGAGGGGGGGGGGGGAGAGAGAGAGAGGGTTGAGAAGGGTCAGAGGCCGATGGCGTTGAGAAGGGTGTGTTGACTTTTAATAGTTATCGTGCTAATATTGCAGCCACCTAGTTACTCCACATTCATAAGCACATACGTGCATATGCTCACACACACATACACAAAAAAAACATATTATATATATATATATCATATAATTAAGACAGACGTAAATATAATATATAATATATATATATATTATATATATATATATATATATATATATATATATCATGTATACATCATATAAAATAGTACGTGAAGAGAGAGAGAGATAGAGACGACGGAGAGAGCGAGAGAGAGAGAGAGAGAGAAGATGCTGTATTCATTAAACACAAGATGAAGCCACTTCCTCAATAACATTTACCCTGAACAACACCAAGACAACACCGCCCATTCCACCATCATTCCCCTAAAACAAAGGGAGCACCGGTGGGAGTTCCAGGCATCCCGCAATGCCAGCCGGTATTATCAATCAACCGTCACATAACAGAACGCCACTCCAACGCAGCCAGCGAAAACAAGAACAAATCAGGTGAAGAAGAAGTCAACAACGGAAATAGTTTTCTTTCCTTTTTCAAATCCTCCGTCGCCGCAATCACGCGGAGCAAGATTTAGTTGAATGCGACCTGAAATCTGCTCTTCTTTGTGCAACGCTGAACGCACCAAGCCCCTTCCTTACAGTCTCCACATATTGCGCGCGGGGCTCTCTCTCTCTCTCTCTCTCTCTCTCTCTCTCTCTCTCTCTCTCTCTCTCTCCAAATCGCAATCACAAACCCTCCGAGGGGGAGGAAACGAGGAAAACACAACGAGAAGTGGAACAATATTTCAAACGAATTCCCGATTGAGCTTCGCCATCACCTAAGCAGCATCGTTCAAGACGAAACACAGCCACGATTATTATTCTCTAAATTAGATTCCTCAAGGAAGTCGTTACAAACACATTGATGCAATTATCTTCGACGATGGTGCACATCAGGACTCTCTTGAGCGTGAACGACGATATCTACCCGGGCTTTTCATTATCGTTAATTTTCAATTGACCTGTACGTACGCGTCCATAAAATCAATTTTTACTACGGAAAACTAAGGTCAATATCGTAACATACTGTAGGCAGTTTTATAGCGAGACATGACTGAGTCAGAGCAACGATACTGATTAAATGTTGTACTCCTAAGTGCAAACGCCACTGAGACTGGTCATGAACTGCCCAGTAACTCGATTGACAGACACATCCAACTAACTTGAAAATCATCAAAACAGTTCCCTGGTAACACCCAAGTACGTGACTGGAAAGAGAACTGAGGTCTTTCGGTCCAATTAATCATTACCTAACGGCCAATCTAGAGATAAAAAGTGCATAACACTACGGTAATCTGGCCATGATCAGATTTTTGCAACAGGTACGGTATACGGTCCACTAAAAACTCAGAAATGCGTGTTTTGCATTTTCGCTTACTTGGGGAGTAAGCCTACAGGCTACTTTATTGTTGTTGTTGGGAGGGGAGGGGAGGGGAGGGGAGGGGAGGAGGGGTAGGAAAGCCTAAAAATGGTCTGAAAAGGGTGTTTCGCGTTGAATTAAAGACAGGAATTTTAGGAAAGAATATTTATGAACTTTTTTATCAAAATGAAAATGTAAAAGATAAATAATGTGCATGTTGAACAGAACATAAAAATTTGCTCTAATAAAATAGCGTATTTATCTTAAGTTTCGTTGGTGAAACAACGCGCTATTTGACCGTAGATTTTAGCATGCGGGCCGAGTAAGCAGGAGGTCTGATCACGCCTTGTTATACCATATGCCAAATTCCGCTTTTGAAGTGGGTGGCAAAAAAGGACGCTCATATCCCGATTACCGACACATCTCTTGCGATGAGACAGATAGGCTATAGTAGATTCACATCAACAGTGCATTTGATGTCTAAACCAGTCCCTTACGACGCTCCTGATTGGCTGTTAATAAGCTAATCACAGGGCTGGAAACTCTCTGTCTCTCTCGAGAGTTCACATAGGCAGGATGTATGTTCCACCTCTACTGAGTATATCTTAGTTTTACCAGACCACTGAACTGAATAACAGCTCTCCTAGGGCTGGCCTGAAGGATTTGATATTTTTACGTGACTAGGAACCAATTTGTTACCTAGCAACGGGACCTACAGCTTATTGTGGGATCCGAACTACATTGTATCGAGAAATGAATTTCTATCACCAGAAATAAATTCCTCTGGTTCCGCGTTGGCCGAGCCGAGAATCGAACTTCGGACCACCAGATTGGTAGCCGAGCGCGAAATGCCTCCGGCCAACGTGGAGCTTGAAGATGTATACCTCAGGAGAGGTGAAACATAGATCCTACCCATGTGAACTCTCCAGAGAGACAGTTTCTAGCCCTGTGATTGGCTTATCAACATCCAATCAGGAGCGTCGTAAGGGACTGGCCTAGACATCAAATGCACGATTGATGTGAATTTAGTATAGCACCAAGGCCCGTCCCAGGTGTGCCAGAGGCGTTTTCCATCACATTATAGGAAGGTATATTTGCACGAGACGGAGAAAGAATTAATGCCAATCTTGACTGTTCCTTCAGACAACAGTGACATCATTCTACGTCTTCCGTCGACGGAATTCCGAGTCATTCATTTATTTAATGGACATTAAACTCGCGTCAATTTCATCTCGTTGTCAACGCATTGTCTGCTTTTCTCTAGATGCGCATCAGCACGGGGGATTGTTACTTGAGTATAATAAGTGAGAAGGACAGGCTAAAAAGGATATCTATATATATATATATATATATATATATATATATATATATATATATATATATATATATAATTAGACAGATAAATAGTGAAGTACGCCAGAATCATTACATCGACAACGTACATCACAGGAGGGAACTGAAAAGGCGCAAAATAAAAGTCAACAAAAAAAAGGGGGATACTATCCCCGTTCATGTCAATAGTTGCAATTTTCACCATTTAATCAAAACTTGCAGCACTAACGATTACCAATCAGAAAGATATATATGTTCCCGTCATCAACGCTTCATATTAATAACAACTTTTAAGACTCTCTTATAAGTCGTCTAAAGGCCCGGAAATTCAAGGAATGGTTCTCACAGAAGGAAGCAGCAATCGGGATGAAGTCCAATCGGCAACTGCAAAAGAGAAAGAGAAAGAAGTCTCTCCTCGCGAAGCGGATTCAATGACCGAATGAATGTATTGCGCGGTGAATCGGCAAATGAGAATTTCAGTCAGGTATACCGAAGGCGAGACCCCTGTGTCCTTGAAGACCCACCCACCCTTCCTTCCCGCCTTCTTCTTCTTCCCTACCGAGGTCGGTACTACGTACACACAGCCACACCACCAGATGAACGCAGCCACGTAAAGCTACGTTGAAGAAATAAACTGCTGCTCGAAATATGACTAAGGAAAATAAAGACGCGGGAAACTAAGGGCACTCGTACGTTACATTCCAAGGAACCCCATTTTTGGTTGATATTTGCATCGCAAAGAAGAATACACGAAGGTAGAGGTGATACGGCACACGTAAGCTAGTGCATCAATATAAACATATGCGAGACTCCTCAGAATATGGAGTTAACAGACACTCGGCAGATTCATACAAAGATGACTCCCTAAAATGATTCAGATCAGATGGCATCCTCGTCCAAAAGGACGTTTGGGGAACAAGAATACTTCGCAATAAGGGAAGAGGAGGAAAAGGTGAGAAGAAAGAAGGGACAAAGTGGGGGGAGGGGGGGAGGGGCGTGTCATACACCCATGTCGACGAGAACTTGCCTATTTACCCAACACACGAGGAGGGGGGTCTGTACACGTTGGAAACTCGTGCATAAATGTATGCCTCGACTACCCATGCAACAACAACAACAACAACAAATCTCCTCTGGTTGTAATGACGAAGGAGAAGATGACATAGTAGGGATGGACGAACGTCAATAAAGACCATAATACAACCCGAAACCCACCGTTCAGAACAGAGACAAGTTTCTTAATGTACCTCGGCAATAGCTTCGTATCATCCCGTTAAAATTGATAGCCAGGTATACACTGGCACAATTCATTTGAGTGGCCTCGCTCAGGCTCCATCCATCTTCATAAAATGGATATGTCACAGATATGTGTTCTTCTCTAAAGCTTCGTCTTACCCACTACGTATATCACAAAAGAATGTCTTATCTATTATGCATGCACGCATATACGTAAGTGTTTGTAATCGGTCAAGTGTATATTTACATATTAAGTTGGAGTATGTTACCATCGATGTGTTTTAAGTTTGCATGATGTGCATCTATTTGTTAGCAGATACATACATACACACATACATATATATATATATATATATATATATATATATAATATATATATATATGTGTGTGTGTGTGTGTGTGTACGCATGTATGTATATGTCAATAAGTTCAAAGAAATGCTCATTTTCGACATCGTTGACCATACATGCTATAAAGCAAGTCAGATAACCAGCGAAAGACAAAAATAATCAATAAATATAAATATAATATATATATATATATAAGATATATATATATATATATATATATAATATATATAATATAATATATATATCATATAGATAGATACAGATAACTTCTGATGCGCTTTCACGTAAACACGTATGGGAGATTCGTCTTGTAAGAAGCACCACTGTCTTGGTATCAGAGGAAGGTTGTCAGTTACTGAACTGCTTCTTTCTTACTATCCTGCACGATAACGTGAAACCGCTTGATAAGGAATGCATAAGAAAAGAGAAAAAAAAAGAAAAAAAAAGAGAGGCAGTCCGTAGTCTTGACACGAGGCGTTATCATTGGAATGCACCCTCTAACCTCCAAGCAGTTAACGGTTAAGCAAAAGGAATCTTTCGAATAAGGGTTTATGGCAGAGGTGAACCTCATTTCCAGAGGAAATTATTTTCAGGTGCAATTACTCTGTGGAACATTTCGCCGTAAAGCGCGTTCAGAAGACGAGAGAGAAATTCCAAATTTAAATGAATGTCTCCAGAAAATTGGAAAATCGTGTCGCTCTTGCTCTGACCTTCCACCATTGGTCCCTTCCCTCCTAAACTAACGGCCTCCAACCCACCATCCCCCCCCCCCCCCACCCCCAACACAAAATCCCCCTTTATGATTGTTAGCATGAAGACCTTCGGAACTTGGCGACGAAAGATAACGAAACGGAATCGATGGCATTCAAAGTGCCTAAGCATAAATGACTAAGTGACAATAGAAAGGACAGAAGAAAACAAAAACGAAACAGGCCAGAAATGCAGTTCCAAGACGCCCTTTTTGGGGGCTGGGTTGAACAAAGAGGTTGAAACGTGAATGAAGTTTTTGCAATGTTTTTTCCTTAGGTTGTCAGTTTCGTTTTTGTTTGTTTGTATATGGTGCTTTTACGTTGCATGGAACCAGTATGGTTATTCAGCAACGGGACCAACGGCTTGACGTGACTTTCCGAACCACGTCGAGAGTGATGAACTTCTATCACCAGAAATACACATCTCTCACTCCTCAATGGAATGGCCGAGAATCGAACCCGCGACCACCGAGGTGGGACGCTAATACCATACCAACCACGCCGCTGAGGCGCTTTCGTGTTTCATCACGGACACATTTTTGGAAAGCAAAGTCGCTTGCAAACAGATGCTAACAAAGTCTCCTTTGTGTGAACGTTTAGCTTCTTTTCGCTTTCATTTACCTACAGGAATATTCTGAGACTCGCGCTGTAAACTTTCCTGTACCATCTCTGACTGTACCTACAGTTCTCCATATTTCGAGCATTAGGTTGAACAAAGCTTGAGTGTTGCCTACTCCTACAGTGTGTCTCTTAACGAATGTCAACTCATATAAAACAGGAAGCATAAAAATTTAAAAAGACATTTACTTGAAGAATCACAAGATATGTTACTACGTCGAGACGGATGTCAAGATCTTTTCACAAAAGTTATTTCGCAAGTTGTGGACTCGTGCTATCCGAAGAGTACGTTTTCTCTTTATGCATTACTAATAATACTATTTCAATGTCTTGTTCCGAACTTAAATGCTATCACTGACTGGATTCCCTGAATTGTACTGCGCTATCATTTATTCAAATAAACCACTGGAAGTAGGGAAAATAAGTTTTATTTTCCTTATTATGTACTCGATACCATTATTAAATAAACACTGAGTAGGGAAATAAGTATTTCCTATATGGTAAAAAGCTTCTTGATGAGTTAGCTAATAAGATAAACATCTCTATTTAACGAGTTACGCACTAACAAACCCCTTCACAAATTTGCTATTCACTTGAGCATATAACGTGGGAAACAGTGGTCCGCAAAAGCATAGCGTCGGATAAAAGGGTCGCCAAGATCTCCACTTATGACCCACAGACACAGAGACTTAAGGGAACAAAATTATGACCCACAGACACACTCAAAAAGAAAAAGAAAAAAAAAAACAGGCCCCTCTCTTTCTCATAACTCATGGCGTTGCATTTCTATGAGTTAAATATAAAAGCAACCTTCTTTAAAGCCATGAAAGCAAATTGTAAATTCTCAAAGACGATGCCAAGCACTTATTAAGATAGTTATCAAGAAAACCATTAGCGTGTTCTGTTAAAAACGCTGTCATACTTGCATAATCGTGACAAGCCAAGATTTTATTCTTCCATAAAAATAAAAGTTTTCAAACCACATATAAATATACATATAAAACTTTCAAATGACTTACGATTAGCATTCTATCATATTATTTCCATATCTAAAGCACATGAATATAAAAAAAAAAACAAAGACAAAATACAAAAAATACTTCCGTGTTAAAAGCACAAACAACAATATCATCATCATCATCATCCAGGCTAAACCGTTCATTATTCTGATGGAGATATCAACTAAAACTGCTCAATCACTTTACAAAGGCTTTGCCCTTAGCGACCTTCGCTGGCGGATCAATAGAAACACTGTTAAGAATACCCGCCAATCATAACACAAATGAGAACGAGCACACACAAGCATACATGCATACATACACATAAAGTAGAGTGTAAGAAGACCAGAAAACACTGAAATATCGACTAAGGCACTCAATGAAGGCAGCAAGCAAGAACCTGACGAAAGCCGACACCTACAAAAATGCTAATTGCAAAATTTTGCCGAGAAGCAAAATGGCCCTCGAATGAGGCATGAAGGCTATACGCACGCTTTGACGGCGGCCGAAATCCCCATAGCGGGGCTTTAAAAGGACTGTCAACGGCAGAAATGTTTACCAAATCGATTAGTCAACATCAGCAAACATGTGAATAATTGAAGGCGAGGAGGGATCTGGGTGCCAAGTGAAGAAGACATACCAGACGCTCTTACTCACGGCAGCGGGAGGGACTCAGCTCAGTAGCAGCAGCAGCGCGGCTCTCTCTCTCTATCTTGCGCCCTCTCGCCACCTCTACCTCCGCCACCACACCAAATCAACCACTAAACCACTCAACTACTACACTAACTAGCTGGCTTGCTATCTCACTGCACGCAACTAAAAGCACATCTAACGAAAAGAGATGGAACGAGGAAATGGACACAAAAAAGTGGAATGAAATTGCCAAATATGTAAACATTCGCATGCACACACAATAGAGCTTGTTTTATATATATTATATATATAATATATATATATATATATATATATATATATAGTATATAAAGACAAAAGAAAAACAACTTCCGGAATAGTTTTCCCAATATTTATGAAAAAAAATAATCAAAACTTTAGATTCCTCTAAGCCTCTTATTCCGTCAGAATGGCGAGACACTAAAATGTCTGTTACTATAAATCACACGACATTAATTCCAGTAGCGCAAGATTCACCATCACTGTTGCAAAATGGGAGGACCAACAAAGGCACAATTACTTACCAAACGAGGTTAGCCTCTTAATAAAAGGTGTTAGGAATATTTAATAAGGTTAGTTTTGTTCACAAAAAATTATTATACATATATATATATATATACTATATACATACATTACACTATTAGTACTACTTTATAAAAATATTTTACAAAATCAGCACAAAAAATTATTATACATACGTACATATATACTATATACATACATTACACTATTAGTACTACTTTATAAGAATATTTTACAAAACCAGCAATCAAAAGCTTTCTATTTACAAGCAAAAGACACGGCAGTAGGGAACTGCCATGTCGAATGTCAAGGTCTTCACAATCAACAAACGCCAGATTTTCGGATTCAGTGTAAAGTGAACCACACAACAAGGAAAATATATAGAAATTAAAGATAGAATCATCTGATTAGATTCTCACAACAATTAAAAGCATAATACCATTACTCTTGTTTCTAAATGGTCAAAGACTACACTGCTATCCATCCCTTCCACAAAATTAAACGAGCCTGTGTTCACTTGCAAATTTTTGGAATTCTACTCAGCTAGTCATGAGCACCAGATCAATCAAATATCGCAAACTCATGTAACCAAAGAAAATGGTCTTGTTTTTCTTCTTCTTACAGAAGTGTAGTTACGCAAGCAAGTTGGGTTGCTTTACAAAAAAAAGAATTCATATGAAAACATAAACGTGTATTTGTAGGTGATATGATAGGGAAGATTGGCAATAGGGATTGAAATATATTTATCACAAAAAATCAACTTCATTAACTAGGAGGAAAAACTGTATTGCGTTGATCACAAAAGACAGTGTATCGAATCACCAGATGAATAAAATAAACGTTATAAAAATTCGACTGAATGAATTCACTTTTTTCTTCCATTTCAGCTTCAAAAAACACCCGAGGCAATTGTTATCACATGTATATATTTCACTCGCACTTGTTCGGACAAGAACTTGATACACAAAAGGAAAGCCCCTTCTATGACAAGTGACTTGTCGGCTTCAGTGAAGTGAAGTATATATTCTGGGAAAAATCACACACAGCATGATTTTCACTGCACGAGAGAATATTCACGGAATTTACAGCCTACGTTTCTGGCTGTAAATTCCGTTTCAAGCACTGACTTACGCCCAACGGTATACTTTAATATTCCCCCCAACACAATCTCTTGTAGGGCTTCAAGCTTCATGGTTTTGTGTTCAGTGTGAAAAAGATCTCTTTCAAATGTCGATCAATGATCAATTTCGTAAGTTTCCTTGTTTCATAACGAAAAGACCTTTTAAGATAACGAAAGCAGCTGAAACGCCATTTGCTCGACAGGCCATGATCCGCTCCCTGGAGCAAGAACCCGTGCTGGCAGAAGGCCAATTCAATCAGCCAACAACATCAAGAGCTACTCAACTGGGGACCTCAGACCCCTTCTACCTCAACTAAGTTTTCAAGCGTGAAGCCATTCTTCTTCCACTGGCTATTGATGAAGTCACCTTAGTTCCAGGTATGGCATGGACCAGGTTCCGAATCAACAGCTGAACTCTGCCAGTGAGCTAAATTGAGTATAATAATAAAGTGGTCGTGTTTCAAAC
>NC_087211.1:77791716-77826716 GCF_015104395.2 Macrobrachium nipponense | reverse complement strand
TGGTTGGCTTTGGAAGAATGGAATGGAATGGAATGGAATGGAATGGAATGAAGGAATAATGGAATGGAATATAGAGTTTAGGCCAAAAGGCCAAGCACCGTGACCTATAAGGTCCTTTAGCAATTGAGAGTGGTAGGGTTGAAAGTTGTCACAGGAGGAAAACCTCACTGTCGCACTACGAAATAATTGTTACGAGAGGGTGGAGGAAAGCAAGATGGAAGAAATAGACGAATGGAGGTACAGTAAAAGGAATGAAATGGGTTGCAGTTGAGAGGCCGAAGAGACGCTGCTTAAAAAAAAAAAAAAAAAAAAAAAAAAAAAAAAAAAAAAAAATTATAATGCGTTTATTGAAAAGTCTCCCCTAACAAAGAACTAAGAAAAAATTATATATATATTACTAGAAGGGCTACTCTTCATGTGTAGGGGCAGAATGAGATAAATAAAATAAAATACGTAAACGAATGATTCAGCTAAGTCCCACTCTTGTAGGGAAAACTTGCGATAAGAAAATATTAATATACTCTGTTTACGTTTGTTTGTATGGTGTTTTTACGTTGCATGGAACCAGTGGTTATTCAGCAACGGGACCAACGGCTTGACGTGACTTCCGAACCACGTCGAGCGTGAACTTCTATCACCAGAAATACACATCTCTCACTCCTCAATGGAATGGCCGAGAATCTAACCCGCGACCACCGAGGTGAGAAGCAAACACCAAACCAACCACGCCACTGAGGCGCTCTCTCTACTGTTTAAGAGTTCTGGAACAAAAACCCGAAAAGAAGAAGAAGAAGAAGAAGAAGAAGAAGAAACATAATCTAAAACCCCGTTCCAAAGAAGGACAGGTCTCACCTCATCTGAGAATCTTAATATAGCCTTTACTACGAGTACACGAAATCCTCTTTGCAAAAACCGCTGACCTAAGCAGCCGCTTTTTCATATTTCGAGCTTCTTTGGAGGTTGAAGGACGACACTCGAGTCATGGCTGGATCAGCGAGTTATGTAAGCTCAGTTGCGATAGAACCGTCATTTGTCATACACCTGTACTCAAGGTCCTTTAAATATACTCCGAGTATATTTAAAGGACCTTGCCTGTACTCTGACAACATCAAAGCGGGCGGTGAATGGGTTTGCCCAGTAATGTTTTTTATCTGTTGAACTTCATTCATTGTCTCCCTTTTCCTTCGTTACTCAGAACCGGAACTCGCTATTTTAATCGGCCGACCAACTGGCTCTCCTTCTGCCAAGATAAGCGAGCCAGTCTCCGTTTTAACTGTTATATCAGTTGGGGTTGGTCGGACATGTTTTTTTTTTTTTTTGCGCCTAGCGCTTAATAGTACTTCGTGATTTTTTGTTTTTTGGAAACTACATGGTTACTTCTCAATAATAAGGTAATTTGTGATTTTTTTCATCTACTAGGTTACTTCTTAATAATTAAGGCTAACAATATTGTAACAAATTCAATTCCACCGCGCAATAAAAGTTTCTTATTGTGCCATGTGAATAAGGGGAAGACGAGGACCTGGGTACGATCTACGTTTTGTAGCACAAGGGCTGCACTAGAAATGTGTCGGTCTTGTAGTGTGAAAAGTAAATATGCAAAAAAAAAAAAAAAAAAAAAAAAAAAAAAAAAAAAAAAAAAAAAAAAAAAAAAAAAAAGTAAAATTAGATCTGCAATGTGCGTTGATGATTGGGAAGTGCCGAGAGATCATCTAAAAAAATGAGGGGGAAATTTTGAAAAATGAGCTTGAAAAATGAGCAAGGGCTGACACGGCAGAGACAGTTCATCGTATTTATGCAAAGGATGAAGTGAAAGATGAAGTCATGGGTGAAACAGGAGAGGCATTATTCCATGCTGATGCGGAAAACAAGAGGGAGAGAAGTGCTGAGAAGAATCGCCAGATAGCTGCGTCCGCGAAAAAAAAAATGTTATTATAAAGGAAAAACGAAACTGAGGCTTTAGAAGGAATTGTAGTTTCTGACATTAGATTTAGAGAGGAGAAAATGAGTTACCAAGTATGAGACAGAAGGGGAGAGGAGGTGATGCTGAGCATAATAGAGTGGTAATCCCGACAGCAAGACTAGGCTGAAGAAAAGATTCTGTTCACGATTAGCTAAACATTTCCAATTCCTGCTTAGCGTAAGATTTCAGTATATTTATGAGCCATAGGCTATTCCGATTCTACCTATGCTAGTTCTTAGTAGTCCGTTCTCACTTTTTCTGTTCGCCCCCAGGTCTTAAAAACTACTGAGGCTAGAGGGCTGCAAATTGGTATGGTGATCATCCATCCGCTAATCATCAAACATACCATATTGAAACCCCCTAGCTTCAGTCATTTTTATTTCATCTAAGGTTAAAGTTAGCCATGATTGCGCGTCTGGTGCAGATATGTGCCAACAACACAAGTTACCGACGGGCTGTGGCTGAGAGTTTCATACAGCATTATACGTCGTTCAGAAAACTCGATTGCGCCGAAGAAACTTCGGGGCGTTTTTTACTTGTCATATGTTATTTAGGCTAAGCTCTACAGCCTCTAATCTCAAGAGAAGCTAAGCTACCAACCTATGACCTACAACTCTCTTTTTTTTATACAAAAGAGGAAGTAACACAATGACCCCATGACCTTTCGCACCGGGCCAGGTGGTCAAGGTTAGGACACACACAGCCCGCACTCAAAGTAATTCCCTTTTTATCTAAGGCTAACTGACAGTCCTGTCAGTTACGTAGAGCTGTAATTTATTAAAAGACTATCGTGTCAGAATATGGAAGGTGCATAAACTTCACAGTCTCTCTCTTTCGATGTATATATGTTTCTCTAACGCAAATTTCTCTGGGTATTTTGGGAAAGATCTTTTATTTGGGAAAGACCTTTTATCGAAGAGCCTCCGAGTCTCATTCTTTCGAACTTTGATTTGACTTTGCGTTTCCTTTGTTTTCCTGTAATTCAATTCGATTTTTCATCTTCCATTTCGAAGCCTTTACTTTGACTGGGACTCTTCCTGTCCATTTGTTTGTATGGTGCTTTTACGTTGCATGGAACCAGCGGTTATTCAGCAACGGGACCATCGAGAGTGAACTTTTATACACATCTCCGACCCCTCAATGGGATTGCCAAGAATCGAACTCGCGGCCACCAAGGTGACAGGCCAAGACCAAACCGATCATGCCACTCCTGTCGAATTTCTTTTTCAATCTTCGCCTGGTGCCCAGACAAAACAATAATGTCTTGGAAAACAACCCATAACTAACACTCACTGTCATAATTCTCAGTTCTTTTGCATGAGCATAAACTACATTTTATTAAATTTATTTAATTAATTATTTATTTATTTTTATTTGTCTATCTATTTTCATTATATTTATTTTAATTGATTTTTATTTATGCATTTAATTTTATTTATTTTATTTAACTATATATTCTTATTTATATATTTATTTTCATTCTTAATTATTTTTGTTTATTTTTTAGTTACATTTACAGGCGGCGGAAAATTGTAACAGAAAACAAAGAGCAACATGGTTTTAAGCCCTTTTCTCACCCAGATATCAATTAGGAAAAGGATGAGGAACTACATGAGTATGTCTGATTCCGTGAAGCGACATATTACTTCGTAAAAGAGAGAAGACTATAAGTAGACTATCACAGACAAGAGAAGCAGGGAAAGCCTGCCAAAGCCTTCAGTTAACAGAAAATATATAGTGAATACACAAATGCTGCGTCGTTAAAATCTACACAATTCAAAATGTGGAGCGATAACTGTACGATTCAACATATATTAAGATTCCGAATATCTGCATCGAGGAGGTGAGGTAGATTAATACAGGGTTTTCAGGATTTATTCTTCTACAAAAAAATAAACAAATAAATAAATAAACCAACAAACAAACGCATAAATTACAACTTATATACGAATGGCGTTCTACATGGCTTTACAAGACAGAAAATCTAATTTTCAATCGAAAAAGAGAGCTGACAGTTCATAATGAAAGTCATCTCGTGTAATAAAACTTCAGGAACAAGCTCCCAGGTACCCAAGGCAGCCGACAGCTTTCAGTTAATCCACGTCAATTCCTGCCACAATTTACGTCAGAGCCACAAAAAAGGATAAAAATAACAATGAAGTTAAAAATTGACACAATTACCAAAAGTCGACCTCATTTCGCCAATGATTTTCAGGTATTCGAGAAATAAAAGAATACATTTTTCCATCAAAAAAATCTACAGAAAGGAAAAAAAGAAATGAGTATATGGAAACCTTGCCTTATGCTATGAAATGAAATAAGAATATGAATGTAACTAGTTTGTCGAGTTATCATTTCTAGACCGTGAAAAAGCACTTTGTAGGGCTTCAAGCCTGAGCAGCTTTTTTTTTTTTTTTTTTTTTTTTTTTTTTTTTGAGTAATGGGGAACGATTTCCCTTTTCTAAAAGATAAGTTCTAGCAGAATGCATGACTCATCAACATTGCACATCTTTCCTTAATTCAGTCAAATGATCAACACAACTTTGCCACACTGTAAAGACAAATATTTGCAAATTTCAATGCGACAACCCTCCAAAGCTACCTTTAGTTGTAATACAAGTAGGTCACCATCTCACATACATCAAAAGGAGAGAGAGAGAGAGAGAGAGAGAGAGAGAGAGAGAGAGAGAGAGAGAGAGAGAGAGAGAGAGAGAGAGTGGCCCTGCCTGAAACACAGAAAAGAATCCTAAATAAGTACGAGTAGTAGACTACCCGCTTAAAGGCATCGTTCCGGCGGCCTCCTTTTTCTATCCGTGACAAGTGGAAACCATATGCGTGACTCCATTCGCCTCCTAATGGCGAGGCAGGAGCAATAAAGAACCCTTCCCTCCGTCCTTGTCCTGATAATGTAATCACCGTATTGCCGTGTTTATCAAGGCGACACTGTCGCCGGTTCCATTTCCTCAAACTTCTTTCGGCTCAACGTCGGCCGAGAGTCGAAGAAACCACCGCGAAGCTCTATTAGGTCACGGGAATATGACTGCCGGATTATGCAATAAAAAGCAGAATGGGGTAAGTTTCCAATCGCCACTGGAGGAAGTCACGGGGAGGAGGAGGAAACCTAGACGCTAAAGACGCGCGTATACACAGAGAGACACAGACAGACAGACAGACAAGAGAGAATGGAAAATTCAGGACCTAATTAACCGGGCCTTTTTCTAAGGAAAGACCAACCAACAGTTCGTCCAGGCAAACATAAGAGACAATCCACCGGCAAGACAACCCCCTACCAAGGTTTCGGACGGAGGAGGAGGAGGAGGAGGAAGAGGAGTAAGAGGAGGAAGGAGTGGAACGAGGTTGGGGAGGAAAGAGGAATACGGGGAGGGAGGGAGGGAGGGAGAGCGAGAGGAATAGGGGTGGCTGATGGATCAATACACAACCCACGACACTTTGAGCTCCACTTATCCTTCACTCAGGTCTTCCCTATACACAATGCCTTCTGCTTCTGCTGCAACTGCCGCTCTTACTGCTGCTACTGCTGCTGCTTCTACTGCTGCTGCTGCTAGAGTTCCTATCGTACCTCTGGGGTTCCTCTTCCATTAACTGAAAAAACAAGTATATACTTCCGAAAGCATATGCCATCATCAGGCTTGAAAGGAACACGACCAAAGCAAGGAGGCACAGAGGTTCCTGAAGCTCAAGAAAGGAACACGACCAAAGCAAGGAGGCATAGAGGTTCCTGAAGAAGCTCAAGTAACACTTCGCCCTCAAAACAATGCACTTTGCTCAACTGACTGAGGGTTACGATGACTAATGATGGCTCCGATCTGCAGGAGGAGTGGCATAATGGATACTCGCGTGACAGTGACGACTATGAAGCAGGTCTAATATGGTTACTAATATCATGGCCATTAAACCATAGGAGTAGTGTGAAGGCTACTGAATAGAATTAAGAGTCGTACGAGTCTACTACTAAACTGAAGCAGTAGTGGTAAGAGGGCGGCTACTGCTAAACTCAAGTAGGAGTGATATAATCACCAACAAACTGAGGTACGATTGGTATGATGCCCACTCAGTAGGCGTATTAGTAGCATGATAGCTATTTAATTGAAGTCAAAGTGATTTATTGACGATTCAGTTCAGACTGATATGTTGCTACTAAATTACAGCAGATGTTCATATATGGAACAGGCTTTACCAGAGGATTTCGTCACCTTCTGATAAAAAAAGATAATAAGTTAATGCTTGAAAAGCAATTAAAACATTGGGGCATGACTTACAACCCAAACAAAAAAAATATCCCTAATACAACACACGAATGAACAGGCAAAAGGGGAGTGCAGTTGTTAAAACCATTATGAAAGCAATGAAACTGCAAAAGGGAAAAATGGAAATAATGAAAAGTTTAAATATTAATATTCATGAAAGTTCAATGGAGAGAGAGAGAGAGAGAGAGAGAGAGAGAGAGAGAGAGAGAGAGAGAGAGAGAGAGAAATGAACCCTCAACTTTTCTAAAATCTAACATAGCACAACAACCACCTTAACAGCAGACATAAATATCAACTTGGGGCAAATATTGTCTTGACACGAGCAGAGACGTTTCTGGAGAAAAGAAAAAAAAAAACTGCTTTGATACTGTTCAGGCTTTCTCCTATCCATGAAAAATCTCCAAAATTTATAAATATGAGCTCATCTCCGAGTAGGAAATCCATCATTGAGCTGTAAACAACCTAAACCCCATTCCCAGGAGAATCAAAAGTAACGACGACACTCGCGTCCCCTGGAAAAGCTATATGTTTAAAATGAGCCTATATATATCGAGTTAGGCTACTGACACTCTACATAAGCAGGCTTGACATTAATCCGTATTCATCCACACGTTATACTGATGCACTTCCAATCGATAATGCAAAGTTTAGTCTACTTACAGAATAAATATTCGAAATTTACCCAACTTTGGGGAGGACACTGATGGGAATAGGGGACGAAAACGCAGGAAACTGAGGAACAATACAGGAGGGAAAATTTAGGAAATAGTACAGGGAATATTAGTGGAAGAAAAAAAGAATAACTGAAAATGTGAAAAGAAAGTAAAGAACCTATGGAAGGGAATAAACATAAACTGAAAGGTAAATAATGAAATTATGACAACTTGGGGAGACTGTGTCCACTCAATTATAAGGCTACAACAAAATACAGGTATTTTACCAGGATTCATTTTTCAAAGTGATGTAGCACCTTACGTAACGCGATTAGTATTTTTGAGCAAAGGGAGAGGTTGCCTTCTTCTGGAGAAACTGTTGCCACAATGCAATGATCTTCACAGCAAAATATACAGTTATACGAAAATAAATTTTAAAAAAGAAATCGGGAAGAGGTTGACTTAAAACATTGGAGAGGGATTAGGTATAAATCTTTATTTTCATACACAGGTTATATATATATATATATATTATATATTATATATATTATATTAATATATATATATATATAATATATATATATATATATCATATATATATATTATATACATATATATGTATATGTATATATATATATATGTGTGTGTGTGTGTGTAAATATACATATATACATACCTATACACATGTATATCTATATATATATATATATATATGTAGTGTATATTTATGTGTGTAAATATACATATATACATACATATACATATGTATATCTATATATTTGTGTACATTTTTGTTTGTGTGCGTTGTATGCAACTATGGTCCGTGCAACGAACGGCAAAAGGCAATTGAACTAAAGAGCAACGACGAACGAAGGAAAATGTCCGCTACTCGAAAAGAAAATCGTCGTCCTTTGACTGCTGTCGGTAACAACTCGACTAGGCCCAAAGTATGACCTTATTGAGATGGAAATGTCCTGAAAGCGGGCTCAAGTAACCATATTGTTATGGAAATGCGGTCTTTTTACAGGACGCTTCGGACTATTGAAAATTTTACGCCGAGGGTTGGTTGGTTGGTTGGTTGGTTGTCCTTCCAACGACAAAACCCTCCCGAGTGAGTGAAGATAAGTTCCCCATTAGAACAGATTTCATTAGTTTATTAAGAGACTGATGCCAAGAAATCACTCACTTTAAGAAAGTGCAAATTCTCAAGAAAAAAGAACTCCAGCAACTAATTAATTATTATGATTTTAAAGCTTACACATACGCACTGATAAAATTGCTTTCTTCCACGGAGTATTTCACTCTCATCTTCGTTTCTCTTCCTCGTCCTACAGTCACTCTTCACCCGCTGTCACCGAAGAAGCCTACTTGTTTGTTTGTATGCTGGTTTTACGCTGCATGGAACCAGTGGTTATTCAGCAACGGGACCAACGGCTTGACGTGACTTCCGAACCACGTCGAGAGTGAACTTCTATCACCAGAAATACACATCTCTCACTCCTCAATGGAATGGCCGAGAATCGAACCCGCGACCACCGAGGTGGGACGAAGATGCCTATACTTGTGTGCAGCCACAATTCCCACAGCCTTGACGCAGATCATTTTGTCACAGCCCTAACTAAGATAAGCATCTCAAACCCCATGAGAGTCAATTCAACATCATGTTTGTTAAATGAATTTGATGTAGTAGTCCATTTACATGCTTCCATAATCAAGACTATCAAAAGCTTGGTTAATGGGGGCGGGTTAAATGTTGTTTTAACACCTCTGATATTCCAGAGCCAATCATCACTGGAAGCTGTGCGCACACCTTGGCGATCTGGTGAAAGCCGGAAACTGTCTCAAGAACGTCGTACGAACAACAAAGAAACACCAATATGAACAAGTAAAAAACGCGCCGAAGTATCTCCTGCGCAATCGATTTTTCTACACAAGACCACCGAAACTAAATCTATATTTCGGTGGTCTCTGTATATCGCTGTATGAGCCGCATCCCATTATAAACTTTAATCACGGCCTGGTGGTGGCCTGTCCTATATCGTTGCCAGACGCACGGTTATGGCTAACTTTAACCTTAAATAAACTAAAAACTACCGAGGTTAGAAGGCTGCAATTTGTTATGTCTGATGACTGGAAGGTGGATGATCAACATAAAACTTTGCAGCCCTCTAGCATCAGTAGTTTGCAAGATCTGAGGGCGGACAGAAAAAGTGCAAACGGACAGACAGGGTGGTCATCTCAATAGTTTTCTTTTACAGAAAACTAAGAGGAAAAGTCTTCACCCAGGTATAATCTTACTTGCTCGATTCTCGTCCTCGAAAGCTCAAACCGAAGATTTACCGGCGAGAGATAAGATAACAGGTTATCTCGACCACAGTTCCTTTTCACGCCGATGGGTCCAACTACAAATCCTTCAAGTCGAGATAAGGCCTGACTTGGGTTATTCGCCCTGAGAGAATTTTACACTTTTTCGATACCGCATTCGAGAAGATGTCAGATGTAGCTCGGAGGTATTAAAAAAATTCTTACCTCAAATTTCGCACTTTCATATTATCGCCTCGTTATTTGATTCGGGATCTTGGAGCGCCATTTTAAGCCATTTATAACGACAAACATACACACACACACACACACACACACACACCTACCTGATCTGTATAAACAAAAGTAATCTAATTAAGTAGAAATTGGATTCGATATAGTTGTGGCATCTGCTTTGCTGCGGGAAGTGAGTTGCCATATCCACATTAATCAACAGATACACAGAGTGGCACTTTTAAGTTTCTGCACTGAAGATCGATTACTTTTGCATAATTTATCATTTATGTTACCTTTCTCTCGCTCTCTCCTCTCTCTCTCTCTCTCTCTCTCTCTCTCTCCAAACAAAGGCTAAAGAAAATATGCATTTTTCCAATAAATGAAAAATAATTAGCGTACAACGAATGTAAAGAGAGAAAAAAAAAGTCTTAGGACAGAAAGATTATGTTTAAGAAATAATACAAAATACATCCAATGGTGCTATGTAGCTATTTAATGCAAATATGTAACCATCGAGCATTGATAAAATCTCCCCAAGATATTTCTTTCCAATGCAGAATGATTCTATTCCCCCATACATCCACATCCAATCTCTTTATATTGCTTCGAGGTCTCCCAACACAAGACGTGGTCACCCTAGGTTATATAAATATGCATTCATCGCACGCAATCACCTTATACACATAATCAATCATCCTGTATAGCTATGCGATTATACAGATATAGTCAATCTGCTGTACTATGCCATTATAGATAGCATCATTATGTAGCTCTGAATATCCAATAGTAATAACCATGTAGCTCTGCAATTATAGAGTCAATCATCCTGTGTAGCTCTGCAATTATAGATAGTCAATCATCCTGTGTAGCTCTGCAATTATAGAGTCAATCATCCTGTGTAGCTATGATATCAGAGAATTCACTCTGTAGCTGCAATCACCTGTGTAGCTCTGCAATTATAGAGTCAATCATCCTGTGTAGCTATGTGATTATACAGAGTCAATCACTCTGTGTAGCTATGCGATTATACAGTCAGTCATCCTGTGTAGCTCTGCAATTATACAAAATCAATCATCCTGTATAGCTCTGCAATTATACATATTCAATCATTCTGTGTAGCTATGCAATTATACAGATAGCCAATCATCCTGTGTAGCTCTGCAATTATGCAGATAGTCAATTATCCTGTGTAGCTCTGCAATTATAGAGTCAAATCATCCTGTGTATCTATGCAATTATACAGATAGTTAATCATCCTGTGTAGCTGTGCAATTATACATAGTCAATCATTTTGTGTAGCTATGCAATTATACAGATAGTCAATCATCCTGTGTAGCTCTGCAATTATACATAAGCAATCATTTTGTGTAGCTATGCAATTATACAGATAGTCAATCATCCTGTGTAGCTCTGCAGTTATACAGAGTCAATCATCCTGTGTATCTATGCAATTATACAGATTGTCAATCATCCTGTGTATCCATGCAATTATACATAGTGAATCACCCTGTATAGCTATGCGATTATACAGATAGTCAAATCATCCTGTGTAGCTCTGCAATTATACAGAAAGTCAATCATCCTATGTAGCTCTGCAATTATACAGTTAATCATCCTGTGTAGCTTTGCAATTATACAGAAAGTCAATCATCTTGTATAGCTCTGCAATTATACAGATAGTCGATCACCTTGTGTAGCTATGCAATTATCCTACACGGAAATGCTATCCTTTTATATAGATATGCGATTACCTTTCACAGAGAAGCAATCATCCTGCGCAAATATGCAATCCCCTACCTTATATCGATACGCAATTCAGTACGGGTATGCAATCATCTTAAACAAGTATGCAATCAACCGATACAGAATAGTTGCAAAAAAGCAACCATCAGTACTTCACTATTATAAAAACTATAGTAGACTTTACGATATACAATTAATTCAAAGTGTCAATTAACATTAATTTCTGCTAATTATTTTCTACAGGTTCTTGAGTTTTAAACCCCCAAAAAACTAGTGGAAAAAGGGCGCTCAATAGAGTGAAAGACTTCCACTAAGCCCGATCAAAACTGGAGTCGGCTGGGCAGCATTTAAACTGCCCTAATATTATCACACTTCCGAAGGCGCTGGCCTGATATGATATGATAAGAACCACCGAAAAGGATCTGTTGAAGCTCAGTGCCCTTTTCACTTATTCACCTTCTCGAGATTAATAACATTTGGCGAGAAACCTCCTCAGAGGCGAGATGGTTTCTACGAAATAAGGATAACTAACCTTAAGCCAACGGTAAATATTGACGTTCCATGTTTCATCAAATTCAACTCATCCGGTTTTGTGATATCTTCACAAAATATATTAGATAAAACTTTACTCCAGCATGTAATAACATAAAGGGGGAATTAATACACTGAAAACACATTTCCCATCGTATTCCTCGGACATGACGCACAATTCAGTGATGTGTCATTCGTTGTGTACACTCTGCTCAATCCGCTGTAATTACGACGTGAGTTACCTGAACGTCCATCCGTATGTGTGGGTGACTGACAGCGAGATGACTCGTCCTCTTTCGCGCCACATTCATGACTTTTTCGCGCCACATTCATGACTCAGCGTGTGGGATAAGTTGGCGCACGAGTAACCTCGCTTTAATGAAGCCCATTTTTTTTCATCAGCAGAAAAGCGCTTCTCCACAACCATATTCGGAAGGAAGGAGACGCCTTCATCACTGTCAGAGATGATGGTGAAGAGACGCCTTATTCATTATTATTTCCGACAGAAGCACTGTCTTCACCTTCACAAAACACGCTTTCCCCATCACCTACAATGGGGACACCTTCACCGACATTATTATTATTTATTATTATTATTATTATTATTATTATTATTATTATTATTATTATTATTATTATTATTACTATTATTATTATTATTGTTATTGTTAGTGTTATTATTATTATTATTATTATTATTATATTTTGCAGAATCCCCAACTTTACCGTTATCGAATTAAACTGAATACAGAATTTGGGCCCAAGGCCAACCACTGGGACCTATGAGGTCATTCACCGCTGAAACGGAAATTGACAGCAAAAGGTTTGACAGGTATACCAATACAACAGGAAGAAATACTCGCAGCTGCACTACGAATCAAGTGTTAGGAGAGGGTGGAAAGTAATATGGAAGAAAGAGAATATGAAAGGAGGTACAGTAAAAGGAACGGAAGGGGTTGCAGCTATGGGCCGAAGGCACGCTGCAAAGAACCTCAATTAAGGCCAGGAGCTTTTGTTTCATCATCATCTCCGACAAAAAAAAAAAATTGAATTAAGTTGCATTAAATAAAATAAAGGATTTTCTCGATCATCCTCCGTCAATCCCGAAGTCTTTGAGAGGGATTAGTACATAAAAATACAAGAGCTATCTAGATGGTCAAATGATTATGATTATAAGTCATTTTTAACCAACGAAGATGATACCGGCAGTATTTTTCTTATATTTCGCCGCTGAACATCCTGAACTTCAAGTGATTGAAGTAAATACTATTCAGCAAAAATAGAGGATGATCTAAAGGGAACTAACGCTTGAACCTTTCACTTAGATTAAACCATTTAGTAGTAACAGAAGCACCAGTAGTGGTCCTCGTAGTTGCAGCATTAACAATGCTATTATAACGATGCAATGCTATAGCTGAGAGAGAGAGAGATTTCTGTTTGTATGGTGTTTTTACATTGCATGGAACCAGTGGTTATTCAGCAACGGGACCAACGGCTTTACGTGACTTCCGAACCACGTCAAGAGTGCACTTCTATCACCAGAAATACACATCTCTCACTCCTCAATGGAATGGCCGAGAATCGAACCCGCGACCACCGAGGTGGGAAGCAAACACCATACCAACCACGCCACTGAGACGCTGAGAGAGAGAGAGAGAGAGAGAGAGAGAGAGAGAGAGAGAGAGTCCTCGACGCCGTCGTGGAGGCGGGACTGCGAAAGCATTTCCAGAAGACAAATGAGGATTCAGAATCCCAGAATGATGACAGGACCGTCCTTGGCTAGAAGCCAAAATAACCTACTGCCATTTGAAAGGTCTTAATTACTGTATATACACGTATATAAATCTCCAGCGATGAATGCTACAGACTTCAACTGTAATATGAAGAACTTTGGGCCAAATGAAATAATACCATTTGAAACTAAAAAGTTCAAATGCTCTCCTAGCATATCTCGAAAAAACATCATCACAGGTCCAGACACCAATAATAATTCACGATTCGGAAGAGAGGAAGGAAGAGCGGTAAATCAAGAGGAAAATTGCAGTTTTGACGAACGACGATAAACGTCAAAGGGAAAACGTCAAACCCCGAGACGTCCGCGAGCGAAAACGTCCCCTAAAAAGCGTCTGCAAAGAGTGCATCGTCAATCTTTAATTAGACTGCATGGATCCGGAATGTTGTTCTTTGTCTAACAATAATTTATGCAACTGTGCAACATTTATTCATAATTTCGGACAGGTGCTGCCGCGAAATTCAATGAAAATCGCGGAATATTTCCAGATCCGCTCCCATGACAGACCCGAGATTATTCAGCAGATTCAAAAACCACCCATTACTGTTGAATGATTTACCGAGCCATCCGACTGGCGTCGCCAAATGGCGATTCCTCTTATCTCTTAGGCACTTCACGACCATGACGCAACTTTTGGCACACTTGTTCTTTAGGAGACCACGACTTTAACCCTCGACATATCTTATCTTTACATTGGGTTGTCATTGTTTATTTTACATTTCTGTTACAATTCTTTCAAGGAAAGATTCTTACTACTTCCCTACCAGCAGTGTTACACGGTACTACGTTTTTACTTCGCTTATTGTTTATCGTTCAAGAAATGAAGCCCTAACCAACCCCGAGTGCTAATTTCACTATGCTTAATAATCTACTCGAAATGCAGCTTACTTTGCCCTCCACACGTCATCTGAAGTTATCACATTCAGCCTCCAATTTGTACAGTTATCACTGTTTATGTTTATCTGAGTAATCTATCTCGATTCAATGATATGGAAACAATACAGCAAATCTCAAAGCATAATAAGATCCTCCAAGCGGCCTTTGCACCGCAAATCTAAAAGAGTATAATTTTAGACGATTATGATTTTCAACCGATCCTTTCAAATATCGATAATGAAAAATAACGACAGTTCAACAAAGCCACACACAAAAAAAACAGCTTAGGATGACTATCAGAATAGGCGTGGCAGTAGCCTAAAAACATGATTTACCTGCGAGCGATAACATGGTACTATCGATGACTGTTCTCAAAAGGAAGAACAAATGGGCATGAACATAATTACATCTGTACAATTCTGAATCATCATAATCCTGAAATAACAATCTGACAGATTCTTTCATAAAATACATCATCATCGTCGCTGTCTTCCAGAGTCTCTCTGAATGATTCTGTCTGATTCTTCTCTTGAAGCTTTCTACTCCGACTGACTCGTCTCTTAAAATTTACGGCGCAGAATAACGCTTCCTTTAAATCACGATTCTGGAAGATTCCACTCTTTAAAAACACAGTTCTTCATTATTCTTCCCATACTGTTGTAATCTTCAAAGTCCTAGCCAATTACCACCTAGCATTCAAGAGGGAGAGTCAACAGATATTAGATGGATTAAGGTACAGGGTAACATAGGGGGAAGGAACGACACTGTGCCGTCTCGTAATACAGAAAAATGTATCGCCTAGACATATTCATCATACATAGGTACATATGAATATATAAATACATACATAATATATATATATATATATATATATATATATATATATATATATATATGTGTGTGTGTGTGTGTGTTGTGTGTGTGTGTGTGTGTGTGTGTGTACTTATATATTATATATACAAAAATGTAAATATACATAATTTACGTATGGTTATATGAATATATTAGTTTGTTTATATATATATATATATATATATATATATATATATATATATATATATATATATATTATATATATCACACCATACAACATCAAGCCTACAACCAGATTCACAGATGCAATATCTCTTGTACCTCAAAATAGCCCATGCCAAGAAGGCATACTAGATTATGCACCATCGCAAGCGGGATATCTAATTTTAATGGCGAAAAGACCTTGAACAATTTCGTATTTGAAGGACA
The DNA here is from genome assembly GCF_015104395.2 of Macrobrachium nipponense. NCBI lineage: Eukaryota > Metazoa > Arthropoda > Malacostraca > Decapoda > Palaemonidae > Macrobrachium > Macrobrachium nipponense. The sequence goes on along the minus strand of NC_087211.1, from coordinate 77,811,110 downwards.
AACGTGACTGTATACGTTTCGGTGAAGCCACCTAACTCTTTAAAGAGAGAGAGAGAGAGAGAGAGAGAGAGGAGAGAGAGAGAGAGAGAAAATTCACAACAATGGTCTATTTAAAGCCTTAAGGTCACATACAAGTCCCTTGAAGGCACCACATTCCAACGAGCGCTTCAACTGGCGTCAATATCTGGCGAGCATTGTTTAGAAGTACTACTGTACAGCCCCGTTTGTAGCAACAGTTTATAGAGCCTCATCAATTTAAGCCTCAACCTTCTTCCCAGTTAGCAAGTAAACTAGCCGTTCGTCAACTGTCTTCTAGACTCGCTGTTTGGTCTACTTGAAAAAACATCCCGCCTGGCAATCCAATCACATTTAGCCTACATGAAGTGTCAAGGCTCAACTACCGGATTGATCTCTCAGTTTCTAAAACAGCAACGAAAATCGTTCTCTCTATTTTTTAAAACTACAAATCAACCAGGATCTCTCATCCACGAAAGCCACATTATACCAGGGAAGCCCTAATACTGGGTCATAAAACTGAGCGAGCAAGTAGGCCTGTGGCTGAATTGGCAGCACTCCAAACTTTATATTCAGGACGATCAGCGCCACAATTTCCTTCGATTTCCCCTAAGCTCTCACCCCCCGTTTTACAAGATACATCTGTCTTTAACACTAAGATTTACTTTAAAAAATAATTCGCCTTCCACCATCATTATTTCGCAGCCGTTTGATGCAGCTACTCATTGGTCGCGTGTTGCACAAGAATGACCACTCGGGAACTCATTTACGACGAGATCTAATCTAGAAAGTTTTTCGCCAAAGTAGCTGGCTAACATTTGATGGTGAAGGCGTGCGAGGGGATTCACTTCCTGTCTCATCATTCAGTGCTTTCTAGCAAAGGGCCCAAGATTACAGAAACGTCATCTGCTAAGGCTTCTGTTTCTGACTCTTCTTACATAGCAGCAACACTGTATTATTCTTTTAAGTTCCACGTTGGCCGAGTGCATTTCGCGCTCGGCTACCAACCCGGTGGTCCGAAGTTCGATTCCCGGCTCGATCAACACGAAACCAGAGGAATTTATTTCTGGTGATAGAAATTAATTTCTCGATACAATATGGTTCGGATCCCACAATAAGCTGTAGGTCCCGTTGCTAGGTGACCAGTCGGTTCCTAGCCATGTAAAAATATCTAATCCTTCGGGGCAGCCTTTGGAGAGCTGTTAATCAGCTCAGTGGTTTGGTAAAACTAAGATATACTTATTATTCACTTAGCAAACAGACCCCCTCTGATCACCGAAGCTGTAACAGTGAATACCAAGTGACAAAGTATAGCACCAAAACAAGGCTCCATCAGACAGGGTACTAAAACAAGTTAAGTATATCTTAGTTTTACCAGACCACTGAGCCGATTAACAGCTCTCCTAAGGCTGCCCCGAAGGATTAGATATTTTTACGTAGCTAGGAACCAATTGGTTACCTAGCAACGGGACCTACAAGTTATTGTGGGATCCGAACCACATTATATCGAAGAATAAATTTCTATCACCAGAAAAAAAACTCCTCTGGTTCCACGTTGGCCGAGCCGAGAATCGAACTTCGGACCACCAGATTGGTAGTCGAGCGCGAAATCCACTCGGCCAACGAGGGACAGACAAGGTACTGCTGATTCAGTTGACCTAAATCTACCACACGATCTAAAGGAATTTCTCGACTTGTTTTGCAGAGGTTCGAGTATAAAGGAAGAGACAAGAACAAGGAACTCTGATAACTTTGACGTTCTAGGGATAAAATTAACGTTAATAACTAATGGAGACGAAGTACCGCATAAGGAAAAACTAAAGATCCGCAAAACCTGATTCTCAAACAAAAAAGATCCGAATTCCGAAGTTTAACCACCTTCATAGTTTTGGACGGTTACCGATACCTTGTCGTTTCACAATAACTAGTTTCCATTAAACAACCGCATCAATATTAAAATTGCTAAAAAATCTAAAAGACGTGCACAATAACCACTACAAAGTTCCTTTGTGTTAAAAATAGCAATAGTTCCTGGAATTTCTACTTTCAGTCAGAGTTCGGATAAAAGCTTGTATGACATTCCTACGTCAAACGTTTAAATCATTCACGCCTGACCGTTTGCAAGACAAAAGCGGATTAAATATGAATTCTAGAGCCTCTACACTTGATAGTGAAAGTAAAACTTTAATCTTTCGTTCCTTGTCTCAACCACCAGCAGCCATAAACCTCTGATAACTATGGTCAAAGCCGATAACTACCGATAACTAACAATCCGGCTACAAAGATTACATTATTTCTGAACTATGCAGCAAAGTTAAGCACCTGTTCGTAATATGATTGCAGTTAGTTTTAATCATTTTGATATCAAATTGTAAGAGAAATTCCATAGCATTTGAGACTTCGTCATCCTGGTTAAAAAAAAATCATATTTGAATTTTCATCCTCTCTTAAAATGAAATTCTCATACTCCTTTTCCAAGATGCAAAAACAAGAGCCCTTCATCCAGAATTAAGAGAGAAATTCTCAACAATCTGAAAATTCCTATTCTGAAATAAGCTGGAATTTTCAAATGCTCCTAGATCAGATTAGATTATAAAATTTTTGGCACAGCCAAGCGCCGGAGCCGAGGGGCCATTCAGCGCATCTATACATCTTAAAATTTAAAAAGTCACTGACGCAAAAACAAACATACACACAACCGATCTAACATACAAATCATTCATTTATAAAAACCAAACAAGAAACCTGAAACAAACAAGAGAAAATGACAATTCATAAAAAAAGACTAATATTTTTTCAAAATGTCATAATTTGCTCAGCCTGAGCACCTACACCTAAAATATCGGCAAGAGTCTTATTTGCCAGCAGACAAGCTCTAAGTTTGTTTTTAAAATGAGGGCACTCCACCAAAGTATGCACCACTTCCAATGCTCCTGTTCCAAGTGGTAAGAAACCCCTCGGATGCACAACCCAGCAGCGGCTTTCATTCCAGGCAGAGGCTGCTTCGGGTCAGGCAGCCGTAGTAGTCTCTTGGTGCGGAGAAAATTCAATAGCGACCCCCCCCCCCCTAGAGAGCGAAGATTCTGGTGCATCAGCAGGCATCCCAAGCCTTAACCTTATCAAACAGCTATCAGCCCACGGTTGGAGAAAATAAACCCGGACCAAATGTTCGGCGTCCCAAAGCGGAGGCGCGTCGCTGAATGGCGACCAGCGAAGAGAGGGATGACAGTTTGCAGACATGCAATCATATATCTTACGAGGAATTAAAATCTTAAATTTAATACGGGCAACTGGGCAGACTAATTCTGAGGCGCAACTAGATGTAATACATATGGGCCACTGGGCATTTGATTCCGGGATACTACAAACCATATGAAATACAAAACTGGATACTTCATTCTGTGCTTCAAGCCACTTCAAACCAGTAATTGATCATCACCTTCAAATAAATAACTGGAATATTAATTCTAGATTCAAAATCAGTCCATTGACAACAATATGTTTGCCATATTTTAGATACAAACACAGTATTAAAAAATATTATATTAAATCTGTACCAAATCCAGTCATTATAGTATAACAAATTGCATGTTGAATTGTGTTACATGCACCTTCGTACAATCTTAATAAACCAATAAAGATACAATGACCAAAAATAGACTTCTCCGGCGAAAGGCATTTTACTTTCATTCAAGGTCTCCGACAGAATCAATAGCCAAAAGTGGAACACGCAATGTTGACATTGACACGTGTAAGCTACCCAACACTCGAAACCAATGTATTTGGGGCTTCTGCTTCGATGACCATTGGTGCGTGCCCCCAGTTTGGTAGACTACTACTCAACCAATAAATCTGAGGGGTTAGTCACCTTCCATTCTACCAAACCCTGATCGGTATGAACTCGGAATGTATCCATCTTTGTCAAAGTCCAGGGTAAACTCAATGGGACGCCGTGTTTAGTACTATAGTAGATTCACATCAACAACGCATTTGATGTCTAGGCCAGTCCCTTAGGTCGCTCCTGATTGGCTGTTGATAAGCAAATCACAGGGCTGGAAACTCTCAGTCTCTCCAGAGAGTTCACATAGGGATACTTTTGAAAGACTTATCTCTAAAGAGAGGTGGAACATACATCCTGCCTATGTGAACTCTCTCAAGAGACAGTTTCCAGCTCTGTGATTGGCTTATCAACAGCCTTTCAGGAGCGACGTAAGGGACTGGCCTAGACAACAAATGCACGGCTAATGTGAATCTACTATAGCCCCGGGATCAAAGATATGGTTTATTACTATAATTTGTCGACCACACAATACAGAAATGTGGGCGCCACTTTGGCTTGTTATCTACACGTCACCTCCGAGGTCCTAGTACTAAACATGGAGGAAGCTCCTTAGGATGCAGTGTTGAGTACTAGCCCCTTGGGGATCAGAGTATTATATACACCCATTTCTATGGTCTGTGGTCAACAAATTATATTCATAAACGATGTGTTCGTTCGGCCATCTACTTTGCATTTACCATACGGTGTTTAGCACCTCGTAGTGCCAAAGTAGCAACGAAATGTGTGTATATGTTTGATCTCCCATAAAGGGGTAGTACCGTCAGTGTACGTCATGTGGTGCACCGTAGGCATTACTTAAGGTTCTTTGCAGCGTCCCATCGTCCACCAGCTGCAACCCCTTTTATTCCTTTTACTGCATCTCTGTTCTTATTCTTTCTCTTCCTTCTTGCTGTCCAGCCTCTCCTAACACTTGCATCATAGTGCTCTTCAGAGATTTTCCTCCTGTTACACCTTTCAAGCCCTTCTATTCTCAATTTCCCTTTCTGCGCTGAATGACCTCATAGGTCCCAGTGCTTGGACTTGGGCCAAATTCTATATGTTTGATCCCCGAGAGTTAGTACCAAACACGGCAAAACAGTTATTCATCTACACTGTGTCGCTGTGTTCAACACTAGCCCCTAGAGGATCTAAAATGTCCTTAAGTGCATATATATATATATATATATGATATATAATATATAGATATATATATAGATATATATATTATATATATATATATATAATACTTTGATCCCTGAGGGGCTTGTACTAAACACGGCGTCCCATTTAGCATCCGCCATGTTTAGTACTACGTAGCACTGGAGAGGTGGATACATGCCGGGTTAATACCACCCAGATCACTAGTACCGGAGGAGGTGGATACATGCCGGGTTAATACCACCCAGAGCACTAGTACCGGAGGAGGTGCATACATGCCAGGTTAATAGCACCCAGATCACTAGTACCGGAGGAGGTGGATACATGCCAGGTTAATACCACCCAGATCACTAGTACCGGAGCAGGTGGATACATGCCGGGTTAATACCACCCGGCAGAAAATCATCCTAGTAACCGGAGCAGGTGGATACATGCCGGTTAATACCACCCACCCTGTCCCTAGTTAATGGAGGAGGTGCCTACCTGCCAGGTTAATACCAACCCTAGATCACAGTCCGGAGCAGGTGGAATACCATGCCTGGGTTAATAACCACCCAGATCACTAGTCCGGGAGGAGGGTGGAATACATGCCGGGGTACCCAGGGCCTTAGTCCGGGAGGAGGTGGCCACCAGAATCACTAGTACCGGAGGAGGTGGATAAATGCTGGGTTAATACCACCCAGATCACTAGTACCGGAGGAGGTGGATACATGCCGGGTTAATACCACCCAGATCACTAGTACCGGAGGAGGTGGATACATTCTGGGTTAAGAAACAAACCCAGATCATAGTACCGATACCGGAGGAGGTGGATACATCGGGTTAGATACTACCACCCATCACTAGTAACCGGTACCGGCGGGAGGTGGATACCATGCTGGGTTTCCAATACCCACCCGATCACTAGTACCGGTAGGAGGTGGATAAATTCTGGGTTAATACCACCCAGATCACTAGTACCAGAGGTGGTGGATACATGCCGGGTTAATACCACCCAGATCACTAGTACCGGAAGAGGTGGATACATGCTGGGTTAATACCACCCAGATCACTAGTACCGGAGGAGGTGGATAAATGCTGGGTTAATACCACCCAGATCACTAGTACCAGAGGTGGTGGATACATGCCAGGTTAATACCACCCAGATCACTAGTACCGGAAGAGGTGGATACATGCCGGGTTAATACCACCTTGATCTTCCAATGGCTCTGTAACCAAAGACCCCCAAAAGAGACTCGAGGGTTCAAGAGTTACATATTTGTGGCCGCATCTGCTTTCTTGGGAAAGTCGTGCGCAGCCCCGTCTATGACTACCTCAAAAGTCTTTCAGCGGAACTTTCAAAAAGAAAGTTATCATGCGACTCATTCCATGAGAAAACCACACAGGGGTCACTCATTCGTCTTCTTCCACCAAGAGTCCGTGCTGGTACAAGGTCAGCTTTATCTAACACAGGACTTGGTAAGACACCACAATAAGACAAACGCCAAGAGAGTCGAAAACAAGAAGGAAATAGTAAATTCTTTTTTAAGTAATTCTCACATCAGTAAAACTCCATCCTTATCTTCCCCAAAAACGCGGACAGACAGACACCTGGCAAAAGCTATAACCTTTAAAAAGTACCCGTTCAACGCCGGTTCCTCCATAACTCCCTCAGCGTTACATGCAAAATGACAAAGGCGCATTAAAGGACTCCAACGCGCAGATGCACACTCACTGTTCTACGTTCACCAAATTTTTTTTTTTTTCAATCTTTAAGAACACGACAAGAAACTCCGAGAGCGCTTCAAGGTTGCCTTTTACACGATATATAACTTTCTAAAACTACAGGTCATCAGATTTTTTAAAACTATTCCGGAATCAACCACGTTCTCTCTCTCTCTCTCTCTCTCTCTCTCTCCTCTCCAGCACTCATTAAAATACCTACAATACCTTTGTTAGTATATGATATACTATTTCATGAAAAAATAACAAACCATACAGAGCAGTCATCCTCATAAATACACATCTCATTTTACCAGATTAAAGATGGCCAAGCGATGACGAACTTGGCCTACAAACGGCTGTTAAACTACTACGATAGATTTCCCGTTCTTCCCTCTGCGGCGTGGTGGGTATGGTATTAGCGTCCCACCTCGGTGGTCGCGGGTTCTATTCTCGGTCATTCCATTGAGGAGTGAGAGATGTGTATTTCTGGTGATAGAAGTTCACGCTCGACGTGGTTCGGAAGTCACGTCAAGCCGTTGGTCCCGTTGCTGAATAAGCACTGGTTCCACGCAACGTAAAAGCACCATACAAACAAACAAACCAAAATCCCTCTGGAAAAGAAAATCAGCACCGCAGGGATAGTTGTTTAACGAAGGCCAGCAGTCACTGATTCCTTATCGAATAGAATAGAATATAGGATTTAGGCGAAAGGTCAAGCACTGGGATCTAAGAGGCCATTCGGAAACAAAAAAGATGTGAAAGGTGTAACAGGAGGAAAACCTCAAAGCAGTTGCACAATGAATCAATTGTTAAGGGGGGTCGAGGGAAGTAAAATGGAAGAAAAAGAATGATCGGAGGTACAGTAAAATAAATGAAAGGGGTTACAGCTAGGGGCCAAGGGTACGCTGCAAAGAACCTTAAGTAATGCCTACAGTGTACCGAATAAGGTGCACTGACGGCACGACCCCCTTACGGGACAGATACCATATAAACTTTTTCGGCAAATACCACAAGGCGTCAATCAAAGCTGACACCGATTTTAGTTTCCGAGATATCTATACTGGGGCTGATTATGATGAGGGGGATTAAACTGGATGAAAAGAGCTTCTCGAAGCATAGCATAGGCGCTGAATCATGCATGATAGCCAACATTAACTTTGATAGACTTGAGATGTCTTACTGAAAAGTCCCATTCATTACCATGTGGAGTATATGAAAAATGAGATTGTAATTTTCGGAAACAAACGCACTACAGATCCTCTATATTTAATATATATATATATATATATATATATATATATATATATATATATATATATATATATATATATAAGGTATAAGCCACGAAGGAAAAATAAACAACAGAGTCTCTGCAAGATCTTTCGACGTTCAACGTCTGCTGGGTAAAGGACGTTGAACGTCGAAAGATCCTGCAGAGACTCCGTTGTTTATTCTTCCCTCGTGGCTTATACCTTTATTTGTGGATTTATCACGTTCCAAACTTTCGTGATTCAGTTATACATATACTATATATATATATCTATATATATATATATATATCTATATATATATATATATAGAGAGAGAGAGAGAGAGAGAGAGAGAGAGAGAGAGAGAGAGAGAGAGAGAGTGTGTCGAAACAAACTAACCAGCATTTTCTTGTCTCGAACCTGTTCATTCAATCAGACATCTCATCTACACATGATTTTGTAAATTATGAAATCTTACAGGAATAATTCTAGTGATACAATTATGATTTAAGTGACCTTTGGTATACTAACCTTCCGTTACATCTAAGCAGTTGCTCCGTCTTGGATTACAAAACAGAAATTGTAGACAAGAGTGAATGACAGAATCTATTCACTGAAAAGTTGGGGTGATTACCCTTTCATTGCGTTTACATAACGACCAATTTAACGGGCAATTAGATCCTTAACTAGCTCGACCAGAAAAAAGAAAAAGAAAGACGCGGGTACGGGAAGAAAAGTGTTTTGGGTGGGAGGTTGTGATAAAATCTGATTTCGAAAGACGAAAAACTTATTAATAAAAGTAGTCATTCATTAAATATGGAGCCCTTATTCACCAGAATTGAGGAGCAACAACTATATAATACACCAAGGAATATTTTTGTCTGCTCCAACTGCTGAATCACTTTTAAATAAGATGAACGAGGCTTGTTAGTACTAATTATATCCGTTGATTGTTTCCTTCTTTCCCCTTGATGTGAACGCCAATTTTCTTCCTTACTTTTCATTTCATTTTAAAGCTGGACTCTCTCTCCCTGACGGATGTGTAGTGAAGCAGGAACAATATAACTACCATACTTAGATTCAGTCAGCCTGGTGGCAAGGGAATAATAGTGATGATCAAAATCATAACTTTTACAGTTTAACGAAAGTAAAGAGACAGGAATAAGGAAAACCAACCAGACGAGTAAAATTACAAGACAATGACGTGAAAACTGATTACAAGGCCAATGAAAATTCACCCCATCTGCAAATTACGTCACGAGAATCCAGAACTTACTTCACGCAGAACAGGAGAGAGAGAGAGAGAGAGAGAGAGAGAGAGAGAGAGAGAGAGAGAGAGAGAGAGAGAGAGAGCCAGCACAGCAGCGGGGAAAACTTCGAACAACTTCTCAGAGCCCCAGGCTGACTGAACTTCCCTCCAATGAAAAGTTCGCCGATGTAAGACATGCCATCCACCATCACCATTCACGCATTGCGAGACAAAGTGAAACCAGATGAGGCGAATTTAGAATGTGTCGGTGAAAATTGAAATTTTGCAATCAAGGCGAAGAACTACTTATCATGGGTCGGGATCAATATGTAAAGGATTCTCCTACAATTCCGAGTTGGGAGAGTACATGATAAATTGCAAATTCGTGCAGTGATGCCTTCGCCCGATAGATTTCCGTGAAACTTTCACCAGGGGTGACCCACGAGCCAAGGACCGGAAAACGAGCGAAGAACGACGTTCTTGCTCTGGTTTGGATCTTCAAAGAAACAGCGCTTAAAACCTAAGATCAACATTCACCCCTCTTGCAATTCGGATGCATGTCCAGATGCCTTCACGTCGATTAATGTACTATAAACACTCACGAAAACTTAGATACGATGTTACCCACCAAACAAGAAGACGAACAGTTAAGCTAAGCTATTCTAAGAGCATACCAAGTAGATTCCGTAAAAGGACATGAAGGAAAAAGAATCTTGAGTATAAATAAAAATCTGACAAAAGCTCCAAATGTGCATACAGATACTAAATGTATTTAAGTAGACACCTGACAAAAATAAGCTTAAGACACATAGATACATGCAGAAATAATTTTATGCGAATATAAATACTTAATATGTATGAGTTTAAGAGAATTAAAATATAAAAAAAATTATTTTTATAAAATTTTTTAAGTTCGATTGCATAGACGACTATGATAATAAGCTTATAATGCCTAGAATCCAACACCATACAAAAGTTTGGAGTCCAAGGAATAAATTTAAATACCTAAAATACTATCAACGAAAATCTTAACCACAGCCAATCTTACAGTAGGCCAATGCAGAAAACTGGTGATAAGTGACACCAACCACCCGACATTAACCATAAAATTATTTCTACGGACTACAAATTTAACGAAGTACGAAAACCTGTGCGTCTGTAAAATGAAAATGCCAATGCCCTAATTTCTGCTAAAGAAAATAGCAAATCCGCACAACTCAGCCTAGGTATTTCTGTAATGTATCCGCACAACTTAGCCTAGGTATTTCTGTAATGTCTATCATTGTAAACCATAACTTCCCTACGTGTCTTTGTTCTTGTTTCTCCGGACCTAGGCAAGAAAAGTGCATTAGGTTGCAAATCCCTATGCCCTGGTAGTATTACATTGACCCTTCCAATCGATGAACCTGGAATATATATGCTCACAGCTCTGAAAGACTCCACATTACTACTCATTTCTGGAAAATGTAAGGATGGCTCATTAAACGAACTTTGCCGTGCCGTTTCACCTCGAATCACCCTAATTTTCATGACATCGTCACATTCACTTCAGTAATATTAAAGACGCCAAGTTCAAATGTCTAACAAAACACTTCAAGATGTCACTCACTTTCAATTATACTCGTAGTTAAAGTAAAATCTTCAACTCCGAAAAAACTATGTGAAAGCTCTCTCTCTCTGCATATATAAATATATATATATATATATATATATATATATATATATATATATATATATTATATATTATATATATATATATATATATATATATATATATATATATATATATATATATATATATATATATAGTGTGTGCGTGGTTTGAGTAGAACTGTCCAACGCATGCGCATGTGAGGAATGTGTGTGCGCGCGTGTATACGGTGCATATGACGTATGGGCCTAAATAACATCTCCAGAATACACGATTTCGTGTGATGCGGCTGATGCCATTCAAACAGTCAGGCAAGAGCTTCTCTCTCTCTCACTTTTTTTCTTCCTTTACTACTTTATCACACTATGCCTACTTACATTCTGTTCCCAGTACAATATGAAATAAAATAAAATTAGGGGCCAGATTAAATGGCAAGCGTTAGTTTCACATTATCAAAAATTCAAGTTTCCCGTCCTGCATCTTGGTTTTTTAATATAATTATCAGATAACTTAATACTTTACCCAACAAAATATGTTTGTTTCATTCAAGGTTTAACAACATGAACGTAATCACACCGTTCTAATATATTTCCACTTAGACTGCTGCTGATATAACGAAACCTTTAACTAAACGCTTGTTGGTGGATGGCCTTAGGGAAATCTTTGTGGAAATTTTTTACCTTAGACTATCAGTGATAATGAGTGACGTAAAAGCTCTAAGTAAGTCCTATTTGGAGGTTTGGAGTCTTGCTTATTTAATGCAGACTAACGTGGAACGTGGAGTCCAATTATTTTGCTTTGAGTTATTACAGTTGACAATAGCCTACAAGCCTAAATGTCACGTGTAACGCCCATACCACTTATCGACTGTGCTAGTCAACTACTACGGTATATCAGCTCATTTAATCACAATACGGTACAATCCATCGTTACGCGAGCTCGTAGTACAGGGAGGATTGCTGCAAACGAGCAAACATCCGCCTGGCAAGATGAAATGTCTGCAACGTACGAACATATTCTGATGATGGTTTGACAAAACTGATTAAGCTCAAAGTTACTTCAGCGTCCGGTCTGCTGAATTTCGTAGAAAACAATCTCTCTCTCTCTCTCTCTCTCTTCTCTCTCTCTCTCTCTCTCTATGTGTGTGTGTGTGTGTGTGTGTGTGTGTGTATGTATGTGTGTGTGTGTGTAGCTAATTTTAACGTTCATGCTACAGAAAAACTATCAAAATGGATAAAACTTCATTCCGCCATCCCTTATCAGAAACTCTCCCCCTGTCTGTCGTGGCCAGTAACCTAATCTTTGACAATGGACACTCCCACTTCGTCAGAGAAATCCATTAATCCATAAACTTGGATTTTGTCCAAGGGCAAATCAAGATAGCTGTAAATCCATTACCTTTCGGAAATCCTTGCAATCATTACGAATTGAACGTCAATACTGGAGCTCAGTAATGTAAAATAACACACTGGGTGGCTGGGGAGTAAAGTAGCCTACATACGGCGGAAAACGGATTTCGGTCCCATTTGGACTAGGCTAAGCTCGATTTCATCGTCGTAGTAAAGCTGATAAGACCATGCAGAAAAAAGACGTCAAAATACAGAGAGAGAAAAAAAAACTTACCATCATAGTTGACTGCTAAGCATTTACAGCACAGACGTTAGTGGGGGGAAAAAATCTTTACAATACCGTCGTCCGTCGCGAGTGATCCGTGAAGAGAATGGAGGTGAATTAAAGGACATCTCACCTGTGACGAGCAGACGACGAGGCGATTCCTCTAACTTAGCACTGTCTGACATTTAACTTATAATACTTACTTTCCCAGCTCTTCCTTGAGCTCGTATCCATCGCTGAATCGTGTCGAGGGCTGCGTACTCATGTTGTCAACCGTAGATGTTTTTTCCTCTTTCTTGGACAAGTATCACTTAACACTCCCCTTACACCCAGCTACCTTATGGTGTGGGCTTGCTTAGAGTGTATACTTCTACACAACGCTACTTATGATAACACACACTCATTAGGGATTGCTATTAACCACTAACTAACGTAATGCCACTACTAGCCAGAAAGAGAGTGGGAGACGGGAGTGCACCAGGGAGCCTCAGCTATACTCTCGCGCCGATGTCCACTAAAGGCAGACAGTTGCCAGGTCCTATTTGGACTCCGGTCGAATGTCCCCAGGCCCACACGCGCATCCACCAAGAAATGGAGAAAACGTTTATATACTATACAATCAACACACTATTTCAATATTAATTCCTCTTGTAATATATGAATGATTTTCAATTTAATCAAATCTCTTAAAATATTTTCATAAAGAGCTCAGTGGTACCAAAGCGTAGACTTTGTTTCCACTTTATAACTCTCGTTGCACTGGCGCGCGAACAGATTCTGTACTGTGTTCGCTTTCACACTGCGCGCGTCGTCTGCTAGATGGCACTGAGCGTAAAGTAGTGATAAAGTTTAGTTCACATGCAAGGTTTTCGTGACAGACAACATTTTATCATAAAGTGGCTTTACTTGTTTTAATGAAATGACATCAAAATAATGTGATAAAATATGTTTAATATTATTAATGCAAAACGTTAATCGAATTTCTATCACTCTTAGTACTGATACTGTGCAGCTATTTCCATACGCACAGATTCACTAATTCAGAGGAAATTAAACGATAACAACTGGAAAAGGAGCTCGTTCGAGAGCATGCAACGAGACCCAGTCAGCGCTGAGCTGCTATTGATTTTGTGCGTGCCAGACACAGAAACGACTCCACCAACTAGCATTTAAAACCCTTCAATTAATGTTTATCTGGAATTTTGTTGCTCCTTTTTCAAGAGTCACGTCCTTGAATACAAAAACAGAAAGAAAAAAAGTCGAGCAGTAAGGCTAACTATAGAGAAATGGCTACTTTAAAGCATGATCATCGAGGCATAAATTTCGAAATTTCCCCCGTTACTGTTCACTTTAAAGACGAAGTAAGAGAAACGTTGCCAGGAAGTAGCTTTGACCTCAAGCGAATAAATATCTCCGCAAAATATCTACTTTCTATAAACCCTTTCTATCCGCTGCTGAGGATTAGGGTACGTGCGATACGATGTACTATATAGATTGTGTATTATTGACCATTAAGAATATATATTCTAAGTATATGTACAAGAAGACGGTCACCAATGTTTATGTATGTAGTACATACACATATTATATATATATATATATATATATATATATATATATATATATATATACTATGGATATATGTATGTATGTATGTATGAGTGTGTAGTATGTATATATATATATAATATATATATATTATACATACATACATATATAATATCATACATACTACATATTTTCATACATAATATATACATACTATATATATATATATATATATATGATTTTATTGACCTGATCACGCAATCAAGCCTATCTATGAGTGCCTATGTGCGGATACAATCTGCTCAGTTCCATACCCAATAAAACCGTCTCTCTTTCTCGTAAGCAATAGTTTAGGAGTTACCATCGAGAAAATTAATGCTTAGTGTTTATCGTTCTTCTAACCACGCGACAAGACTCATCATCCCGCCTCATGTACAGCATTTGACGATCGTCAAACCAACAGTCACTTCCTCTGATCGCAGCCTGTTGTCCTCAGCTTTAAAAGATCCGGAAATCGTTGTATCTCCCGTATTTCCTTGCTTATGTTCGCCGTGTTAAGTTACGAGGTGGCTTTGCTATCACCCAGATCAACAAAAATAAAAATAAGTTTATATGATTTTGTATTTCGAATACGTCTGCATCTCTGTGAGTGTTAGTACACACAGAGATGCAGACTTATTCGAAATACAAAATTTTTATGCGTTTTTATTCATTTATTACAGTTTTGATATCATCTAAGTTAAGTGGAAGGATAATTCATCACATTCTGCAGTGCTCGCGCGCAGTCCAATATTATATTATATGTATATATATATATATATATATATATATATATATAGTATAGTATATATATATATATATCTAAGGGTGGTGTGTGTGTATTACAGGTGTGATATCGAGACTAAGTGAAAAATAATCACAAGGTACTCTTGTTGCGATCGAATGTGTAAGTGTTACTGTATGCGTTTGTGGACGTATATCAACAAATGATTAGTGCATAGGCTACTTAAGTCAAACAGAGTTATAAGTGGTTTAGGTAGACGGTCGAGGTCTGTTCTAGAATGTGTATGCGGCAATGAGAGTGAGTTTGTTTGTGTATTTGCACATTGATGCATTCAAAACGTGTAATACAGGTCTGTCATCACCTAGACTTACACGACAAGGTAATCTAACTTTTGCGTGAATGTCGAATGTGTATGAGGGAGAGTGTTTGTGGTTTTGTAAGTGTATTTACACATGGATATAATTACAGTCATGTATATTCGATACATTTGATGTCTTACAAAATCACAGTAAAAACTAAACGAATCGATTCGACGTTCTTCTGGATGTATTTTAACGCCTATCAGGGCGAGCGTATTTCCTGTTTGTTTGTGGCCATTACAAATATTTCAAATGGATATAGCGTATCCATATTTATAAAAGTGTGGGATTGTACCTGATTCGCCCCGCAACGCCCTCCCCCCCCCCACCCCCCCCACCCCCCACCCCCACCCATTTTTTTTTTCTCTCTCCATCCGGCATATTCTTTATCAAGTTTCGTTTTATATCCAGTATCTTTTTCCTCCGAGCCAATCATGCCCTTGTGCCAGAAGCCACCACATTTCGGCGCGTACCTCGCCGTTTTCATGTGGTTTAATCAGAGGCATGGCGGCCATTCTGCGCATGCGCTTGTGTTTTGGTGGTGTTATGTACATCGTTCGTTGCCATTGTGTGCATTCTTAGTATGAGATTACGTACACCGTTCAGATGAGATTTGGTGGATTGGATGTTGAGATAATATATTCATTTCAGTATTTTATAGAATACATTGTTCATTCTAGATTTTGTACTCTATATCTTCGCTGGCATTATATACGTATACTTAGATTATGAAGTGTAAAAGGGTAATAAAAAACAGTTGACACGTCAAAACCACACATTTCGATGAACAATCTTCTCTCACCTACCAACTGTCCGTATCCACCAGTGAGCAGGTTAACAGAAGATTGTTAATCGAAATACATGGTTTTGTCATACACACAGTGTTTTATTAGGCCTTTAAAACTTAATAGTACGCTGTTTGATTACAGTAAAACACATTCATACTGAGACTGTGTGCAAAACTTAAATCATAGGCATTGTTCGCTGAGATGAATCATACCGCACGTTTCGGACGTGTATACATCTCAGCGCATTATTACCAAGGCTTTCATCCTAGGGCCCCTTGACTTCTCTTCATCAAAGCTAGACTTTCATCGATCTCGGAGATATCTTATAGCATTCCGAGAATCTTTTATTATATTTCCCCCCTCCCCCTTCTCTCTCTCTCTCTCTCTCTCTCTCTCTCTCTATCTATCTATCTATCTCCTCTCTCTCTCTCTCGTTACTCATGAAAAGAGAAGGGTTCTTATCGTCTGAATTTCCTCTAACCTAGTTTTTCCCTAAGCACGACGTCCTTCGGATACCCGGTGTACACATCTGCATTGTTGGTGTACAGGCGAGTTTTTTTTTTTTTTTTTCATAAAGTTTCGTTTATTTGTAGCTGATATGTTACTCTAGAAAATCATTTCATGGGCGCAGAGAACATGGGTCATTTTCTGGTACACTGTGTCGTCCTCCAGCAGGCTCCTTCGAGGGACAATTTAAGAGGGCGAAACTGCAGAGCACAACCTTACGCAAACTTTTGTCTTATATGATGACATTCTGGAAGAACGTACCGTATTTTCTTTATATGGCTATCTACATTCAGGACACATAACGTAACAAGTTAGGCTCTACCAACACCACTCCCGTGGAGAACCGGGCCAGTGGTCAGACGCCTCTCCGGTCGAATGCTGACAAAAATGGCATCCTAATTCGATTGCTTCGTATCCTCACAGATACGAATGAGCTATCAGTTAACTCAGCCGGACTTGGTTACCCAGTGACGTCATTTGTGAAAGAAAGGCAGCAGGAAAATGGCAAAAGATGACAGCGCTGTGACTGTTGTGCCGCCTCGTTCGCCTCGGCGACCAGCCCTCGAATACGGATGCTTACTTTCCCCGTCTTGATCTCCATTAACCACAGTTTCTTTTGCCATAAAACGCCGTAATGATCAAGTCTCCTTTTTTCCCAAAATAGGCCCATGTACATGCATTTAATAAGCAAGAAGCAAATGAGCAGCACGGCCTTATCTTTACACATCGACCATTTCATCACTTGTTTAAATTGTACCTTGATCTTCCATTACGTCACCAAATACATTTATTTTATCTCACACAATGAACGTGGATATAATACTGCCAAACGAATGCCAAACGAACATCATATTTTTAACCTAATTATATGCTACTGAAAGACAATTTGGCGGAAATTATTCCAGGAAATTCTTTTATTTGTTCTAATAAGTTACAATTAGTATTTCCACAGAACTTAACGTTTGTCAAATAAAGTTTCTTACCCCTCCTGATGAATGTCAACATCTTAATCTGTCGAGATCTCACACAACAACACTGCCTACAGCCCTTCGAAGGCTTTCGTTCCAATTAAGTGAAATTCACAGAACGTTTTCCCTCAACACGTAAGCTTTCGGTGTTCTAAAGATTGAAAGATTCTATACTACTTCCTGAGAGCCCAATTTTCCTTGCCATATTTCAATTAGCTGACCATATTCAGAAGTTATATGTTCCCTAAATTAAAGCTCAAGGGCATAATATGTTCTTTGGCTTCTTATTTAAAGGTGTATGTGATTCTTTGGTAATGAAGTTAATATTACTTTTTTACTATTTCTAGAAAAAAACGTGTATATCAAGAACAGTATTAAAGATTCGTAAGGTATATAGTATAATGCTATAGTTACAGGATAACTTGGAAACTCTTTTGGTTTATTTGCAAAAAGTTACAAAAGGAAGACTTGAAAAATCTAACGGGAATTGTACTTTTACTCCTGCTACTCTACGTCCCTGGAAGGTTAGTTCCCGGAATCTGTTTCAATGTTCACCAAAGCGTAGCATTCTTAGCCGTCTCTATCCTCTCAGTTTATTCCTCTCTCTCTCTCTCTCTCTCTCTCTCTCTCTCACTAATCTCAAGGGCACCATCGCATAACAAACAAATGACGCACTAACATCTTCATATGGACTGGAACAGCTCCGGTTGGTGTAGCGACAGTGCGCTTCGTCGTCGTCTTTGTTTAAGTTTTCTTGCTCTTTAGGTGGCTGTCTTGACGCAAATAAACAGCGAGCGTCTTTCTCTGGACCAGAAATTTCTGGTAGGTGCCAAGTCAGTATTGCTCATTTCATTACCATATGTGGCGGTAAGTGAGGGAGTTCCGGGAGCAACCGCGATATCTTTGCTTTTTTGTGACTCCTCCTTCTCCCCCTACCCTAATGCTTATTCATTCAGAAATATCAACTAAGTTGTTACTGTTTTATTATACAAGGTATACATATGTACCTATATTATATATATATATATATGTGTGTATATATATATAATATATATATATATATTATATATATATATATAGTATATATAATATATATATATATATATATATATGTGTGTGTGTTTTGTTGTGTGTGTGTGTGTGTGTGTGTGTATAACTGAATCACGAAAGTTTGGAACGTGATAAATCCATAAATAAAGGTATAAGCCACGAAGGAAAAATCTGCTGAGTAAAGGACGTTGTCGAAAGATCTTGCAGAAACTCCATTGTTTATTTTTCCATCGTGGCCTATACCTTTATATGTAATATATATACTTCTTTCTGTCTTAAGAAAATGGGCGATGATGAACTTTTTCGTGACACCTGTGTCTCGTGTTTATTGATCTGTCTATTTTCTGTGAATTACAAGTATTTTTTTTATTACTCACACACATACAAGCGAACTTACGCGCCGATACACCTACATATGTGCTATTGGCTTCTCGACCATTACTGCTCAAGGTGTGCACTCAACTTCTCAACTTACGCCTTTAAAATTGAGTCTCCTGGCACTTCCTCCTCCACTTCTACTTGATCTCTGAAGAAGAAGCACTTGCGCAGATCACACTTCACAGCGTGGAATTAGTGTAAGAAAGGTCTTCCACCCTTCCTTTTCCCTTTTTGTGCACATCCAATGAATATCCTCGCTGTAATTCGAATTTGACTGTTGTCCATCTTTTCTGAGAGATGCTGATGTTTCGAACTCTGTGAGCTCTATCTCCTGATCCGAAAAGGTTGTCCATCCACCCTTCCTCTTCCTCCCCTGAGGACACTCATCACTTTTGAGCCTTTCGTATCTCGAGGTACCACTGTACTAGAAAAGTAGATCTCTTTCAACAGAATGCACCACAAAGTAGCATCTTCTGGCTTGCTTAAATTATGTTATAAGCAACCATCCATTCTAGACCATCTCATCCTGACTAATTAAGATGTTTTTTTGA